>NC_073385.1:15302399-15469899 GCF_028641065.1 Leucoraja erinaceus
CACACACCGGGAACCATTTTAACGAAGGCAATTTACCTACAATTGAGCACGTCTTTGGAATGTGGAAGGAAACCGGAGCACCCGGAGAAAAATCACGGGGACAACGTGCAAACTCCGTACAGACAGACAGCACCCCGAGGTCAGGATTGAACCCGGGTCTCCAGCGCTGTGAGGCAGCGACACTAATGCTGAGCCACCGTGCCGGCCATCCGTGTCATACAGATTTTTACAGGGGCGGCACGGTGGCGCAGCGGTAGAGTTGCTGCCTCACAGCGCCGGAGACCCGGGTTCAATCCTGACCTCGGGGTGCTGTCTGTCTGTAGTTTGTACGTTCCCCCCGTGACCTGCGTGGGTTTTCGCCGGGTGCTCTGGTTTCCTCCCACACTGCAAAGACGTACAGGTTTTTAGGTTAATTGGCTTTGGTAGCTTGTAAAATTGTCCCCAATGTGTGTAGGATGGTGATTGCTGGTCGGCACGGACTCGGTGGGCCGAATGGCCTGGTTCTGCGCTGTATCTCTAAACGTCTAAAGTGCCACTTTCCAAACTGTAGTTAGTTGCTGATCAGAAGAGCATAAGAGATAGAATCACAATGGAAGAAGCTGTCCTTGAATCGGGTGGAACTTGCTTTCAAGCTTGTGGATCTACTGCTCGATGGGAGATAAGAGGAGAGAGAATGGCTGTGGCGGTAATGGTCCTTGATAGGGCGGTCACGGTGGCGCAGCGGTAGAGTCGCTGCCTTACAGCGAATGCAGCGCCAGAGACCCGGGTTCCATCCCGACCGCGGGTGCCATCTGTACGGAGTTTGCACGTTCTCACCGTGACCTGCGTGGGTTTTCGCCGAGATCTTCGGTTTCCTCCCACACTCCAAAGACGTGCAGGTTTGTTGGTTAATTGGCTTGGTGTAAATGTAAAATTGTTCCTGGTGTGTGTGTGCTAAGGGGTGCGGATCGCTGGTCGGCACGGACTCGGTGGGCCGAAGGGCCTGTTTCTGCGCTGTGTCTCCAGACTAACCTAAACCAAATGTTTTCCCGTGGCAGGGTGAAGTGTAGATGGAGTCACTAGCAGGGCAGGCAGAGGCTGGCTTGTGTGATGGACTGGGCTGTGCTCACAAATCTCTGCGATATCATGTGGTCTTGAGTCTGGGTTCAGTTTATTGTCACGTGTACCGAGGTACAGTGAACAGCTTTTGTTGCGTGCTAACCAGTCAGCGGAAAGACAAGACATGAGCTAAGCAGTTGCCTGTATAAAGTTTGGTCAGATTCATTGGGGACATCAGACCATGAGACATAGGAGCAGGATTAGGCCATTCTGCCCATCAAGTTTACTTCACCATGGCTGTTCTATCTTTCCCTCTCACTGCCGGTCTTCTGCCTTCTCCCTGTAACCTTTGACACCCTTACTAATCAATACTCAATACCCAATTACTTGGCCTCCACTGCCGTCTGTGGCAATGAATTCCACAGATTCACCACCCTCTGGCACAAGAAATTCCTCCCCATCTCCTCTTTAAAGGTACATCCTTTTGTTGTTGTACTCGTGTAGAGTCATAGAGTGATACAGTGTGGAAACAGGCCCTTCGGCCCAACTTGCCAACACCGGCCAACATGTCCCAGCTACACTAGTCCCACTTGCCTGCAATTGGTCCATATCCCTCCAAACCAGTCCTATCCATGTACCTGTCCAACTGTTTCTTAAACGATGGGATAGTCCCAGCCTCAACTGCCTCCTCTGGCAGCTTGTTCCATACACCCACCACCCTCTGTGTGTAGAAGTTACCCCTCAGATTCCTATTCAATCTTTTCCCCTTCAACTTGAACCTATGTCCTCTGGTCCTCGATTCCCCTGCTCTGGGTAAGAGACTCTGTGTGTCTACCCGATCTATTCCTCTCATGATTTTATACACCCCAAATATCACCCTTTCATTTGCACTGTCTTAATCCATTTCCTTTTTAAGACTGAATGTAGACACATAATGCTGGAGTAACTCAGCGGGACATGCAGCATCTCCAGAGAGCAGGAATGGGTGACGTTTCGGGTCGAGACCCTTCTTCTGACAGTGAGTTGCGAGTCTGTGGAATTCTCTGCCTCAGAGGGCGTTGGAGGTCGGTTCTCTGGATACTTTCAAGAGAGAGCTAGATCGGGCTCTTGAAGATAGCGAAGTCAGGGGATGTGTGGAGAAGGCAGGAAGAGAGTTGTGAATTTGTGGAATTCTCTGCCACAGAGGGCAGTGGAGGCCAAATGACTGGATGGATTTAAGAGAGAGTTAGATAGAGCTTGAGGGGCTAGTGGAATCAAGGGATATGGGGAGAAGGCAGGCACGGGTTATTGATTGGGGACGATCAGCCATGATCGCATTGAATGGCGGTGCTGGCTCGAAGGGCCGAATGGCCTCCTCCTGCACCTATTTTGTCTATGTTTCTATATGTTTCTAAGTAGGAGACAGTAAGACTGGTGGGAGAACTGGGAAAAAGGGGGGAGGGGATGGAGGGAGCTAGGGAAATAAGTTAATTTTTATTTTTAAGACCAATGTGATGGTAATGTCACCTTAATGGCTGTGTGTGTGTGTGTGTGTGTGTGTGTGTGTGTGTGTGTGTGTGTGTGTGTGTGTGTGTGTGTGTGTGTGTGTGTGTGTGTGTGTGTGTGTGTGTGTGTGTGTGTGTGTGTGTGTGTGTGTGTGTGTGTGTGTGTGTGTGTGTTTCTCGCATCTTAGGGTGTGGTGATAAAGAAATCAGTCATTATTTACATCACCTGTGAGCGAGCATGGTGTCTAATTAATCACACACAGGGAAGGTTTGCCAGTGGCAGTTTGCAGCTAACGAGTCGCATGTCGCTTTTACATGGACTGGTGTGAGATATTCCGCCTACTCACCTGCGATATTATATAAAAGGTGCTGAAGGTAAGACAGATTGTCACGGTAACTTTCCCGTATTCTGTGCAATGTTTGCACTCCCTGTCGCTTGGGCGTGAATTTTGTAAATCCGTCCATTATCTCTGCGTGGGATAACTTTAACTTTATTCAGTTTTGTTCAATAGACAACAGACAATAGACAACAGGGGCAGGAGTAGGCCCTACGAGCCAGCACTGCCATTCAATGTGATCATGGCTGATCATCCCCAATCAGTACCCCGTTCCTGCCTTCTCCCCATATCCCCTGACTCCGCTATCTTTAAGAGCCCTATCCAGCTCTCTCTTGAAAGTATCCAGAGAAACGGCCTCCACCGTCCTCTGAGGCAGAGAATTCCACAGACTCACAACTCTCTGTGTGAAAAAGTGTTTCCTCATCTCCGTTCTCAATGGCTTACCCCTTATTCTTAAACTGTGGCCCCTGGTTCTGGATTCCCCCAACATCGGGAACATGTTTCCTGCCTCTAGCGTGTCTAATCAGGGGATACGGGGAGAAGGCAGGAGCGGGGTACTGATTGGGAATGATCAGCCATGATCACATTGAATGGCGGTGCTGGCTCGAAGGGCCGATTGGCCTACTCCTGCACCTATTGTCTATTGTGTATAATTCCTTTATAATCTTATATGTTTAAGTTACTGTTATTATTATCACGTGTGCCAAGGTACAGTGAAAAGCTTTTTTGTTGCGAGCTATCCAGTCAGCTGAAAGATGGCTACTCTCAAACCGTTCACCATGTATAGATACCAGTAAAGGGAATAATGTTTTACTGCAAAATAAACTCCAGTAAATTCTGATTAAAGATAGTTTGAAGGTCTATGAATGAAGTTTATTAGTTCATTTAGTTTAGTTTAGAGATACAGGGCGGAAACAGGCCCTTCGGCCCACCGGGTCCGCGCCAACCAGCGATCCCCGCTCATCAACGCTATCCTACACACACTAGGGACAATGTACACATACACCAGGCCAATTAACCTACAAACCTGTACGTCTTTGGAGCGTGGGAGGAAGCCGAAGATCTCGGAGAAAACCCACGCAGGTCACGGGGAGAACGTACAAACTCCGTACAGGCAGCACCCGTAGTCGGGATCGAACACGGGTCTCTGGCGCTGCATTCGCAGTAAGACAGCAACTCTACCGCTGCGCTACCGTGACCACCCTAGTTTAGTTTAGTTTCATTTAGAGATGCAGCATGGAAACAGGTCCGCCAAGTCTATGCCGACCATTGATCAACCCATTCAAACCACTGGTTCCGTTTATCCCAAATTCTCTGCCACTTCCGACACACTGGGGGGCAATTTACTGGGGGGCAATTGACCCACACACCCACACGTCTCTGGGATGTGGGAGAAAATAAGCCTTTGTCCCTCTCACCTTAATCCAATGCCCCTCTCACAGTAAGGTTGTGGGGATGGAGGAGATGACAAAGACGGGAGCTGGATATTGTTCAGGCAGAGATAGACAGATTCTTGATTAGTACGGGGGTCAGGGGCTACGGGGAGAAAGCAGGAGAGTGGGGTCGGCAGGGAGAGATAGATCGGCCATGAATGAATGGCGGAGTAGACTCGACGGGCCGAATGGCCTGATTCTGCTTCGATCACTTGCGAATCTCATGACACCAGCACGAGAATTTTCAATCCCGACATTCACAAGTTGACAAGTGATAGGAGCAGAACTGTATTGTCTTATTGAAACACGTAAGAATATTAAGGGTTTGGACGTGCTAGAGGCAGGAAACATGTTCCCCATGTTGGGGGAGTCCAGAACCAGGGCTCACAGTTTAAGAATAAGGGGTAAGCCATTTAGAACGGAGACGAGGAAACACTCTTTGTGAGTCTGTGGAATTCTCTGCCTCAGAGGGCAATGGAGGCCGGTTCAATGGATGCTTTCAAGAGAGCTAGATAGAGCTCTGAAAGATAACGGTGTCAGGGGATATGGGGAGAAGGCAGGAACGGGGTACTGATTGGGGATGATCAGCCATGATCACATTGAATGGTGGTGCTGGCTCAAAGGGCCAAATGGCCTACTCTTGCGCCTATTGTCTATTGAGTCTACTCCGCCATTCAATCATGGCTGATCTATCTCTTCCTCCCAACCCCATTCTCCTACCTTCTCCCCAATAACCCCTGACTCCCGTTCTAATCAAGAACTTGTCTAACTAGCTCTGCCTTAAAAATATCCACTGACTTGGCCTCCACTGCCCTCTGTGGCAATGAGTTCCACAGATTCACCGCCCTCTGACTAAAGGAGTTGCTCCTCACCTCCTTTCTAAAAGAGCGCCCTTTAATACTGAGGTTGTGACCTCTGCTCCTGGACTCTCCCACCAGTGGAAATATCCTCTCCACATCCGCTCTATCCAGGCCTTTCAAGGGCCTGTCCCACTTGGGCGACATTTCTGGCGACAGCCTGAAAAGAGATAGTCGAGGCGTGACGCGTGGTGACGCGACACGTGTAGTGACGCGCGGTCTCTCCCTGCCGCCCCTGGATTTTGGAATGGCTCTTCAGGCGACATCTGGGCGTCTCATCGTGTCGTGCGCCCTGTCACACGCTGACGTGCGCTGTCCTGCGGGTGACGCCCGGTGAAGCGGGTATATAACGCGCCGACTTATCCATTAAAAAGTTATTGGCCCTTGTATCTATTGTAGATAAGTTAATTTCCAATGCGATTATTATACTTCGGTGTAACCTTCCTCTGTTGTGAAGTGCGGGTGATGCGTAGTGTCGTAGCCTGGCGTGACGGTGGCGCGGAGTGTCGTACAACTTGACGGTTTTTAGGGCGTCAGTCACGGACGCTCGCAGTCGCCGAAAAACTCGCAAAGTGGGACAGGCCCTTCAGTATTCTGTGAGCGCGTACACAGCCAGTTCGGGAGGAAGCGATGAGCGGATGGAAGGATGGTGGACAACTCTTCTGGCAGTCTGCTGTCCGATGCACAGCGGGCGGGAGGTGACATCGAGTCAGAGCCTTGGAGGAGGGAACCTTGTTGGGTCAGCCATTGACGCAAAGTGCGAATCCTGCAACGTGGCCAGATGTCCGTGAGAAAATTGCAATTTACGTACTATGTCTATTAAGCGCCAGAGTATTGGCACTGAATATGGTTTAACATTGGGAAGAGTGCCAGCCCTGCAATTGAAATGGAAAGTCGACATTTAATCACACTTCAGAGATGTGGGACTACAAATAAAATGTTAAAATATCCTCCTGATTTTAAAAATTAAATTTATATTCCCCTCGGGTTACGGCAGCTGTGATTTCAGACGCGGGCAGATGTCGGATTTATCTGCCGCAGTTAGTGCACTGACCGGGGTTACGGGGAGAAGGCAGGAGAATAGGGGGTTGAGAGGGAGTGATAGATCGGCCAGGATTGGATGGCGGAGTGGACACGATGGGCCGAATGGCCTCTGTCCCGCTCACGTTAAACCTCAGCTTCCTCTCAACATAGGGTTATTGAATGAGATTATATCCTGAGGAGGTCCGCTGATAATAACAGACAATATATTAATAATAGACAATAGGTGCAGGAGTAGGCCCTTCGGCCCTTCGAGCCAGCACCGCCATTCACTGTGATCACGGCTGATCATCCACAATCAGTACCCCGTTCCTGCCTTCTCCCCATATCCCCTGACTCCGCTATCTTTAAGAGCCCTATCCAGCTCTCTCTTGAAAGTATCCTTAAGAGCTCTATCTAACTCTTTCTTGAAAGCATCCAGAGAACCGGCCTCCACCACCCCCTGAGGCAGAGAATTCCACACTCACAACTCTGTGTGTGAAAAAGTGTTTCCTCATCTCCGTTCTAAATGGCTTACCCCTTGTTCTTAAACTGTGGCCCCTGGTTCTGGACATCGGGAACATGTTTCCTGCCTCTAGCATGCCCAAACCCTTAATAATCTTATATGTTTCAATAAGAATCCCTCTCATCCTTCTAAATTCTAGAGTATACAAGCCCAGCCGCTCCATTCTTTAAACACATGACAGTCCCGCCATCCCGGGAATTAACCTCGTAATGATTTGGACGAGAGGAACGAAGGCCTTGTGGCCAAGTTTGCGGATGATATGAAAATAGATGGAGGGGCGAGTAGTGTAGAGAAAACAAGGACTCTGCAGAAGGACTTGGACACGCTGGGAGAATGGGCAGAGAAGTGGCGGATGGAATATAGTGTAGCAATTTGACTAAAGAAATTCCTCCTCATTTCCTTCCTCAAGGAACGTCCTATCATTCTGAGGCTGTGGCCTCTGGTCCTAGACTCCTCTCCACATCCACTCTATCCAAGCTTTTCATTCTCCAATCTCATCAGGAATCCGATGTCGAATTTTATTTTTGCTGTCCAGAGTGTCTTGGGTGACATTTCGTCATCACTGTGTCGGAAGGGACTGTGTCCAAGAATAAGTATGAAATCCACACATAACGGCCTCTGCTACTCTTTGAGACAAAGGGAAGACCATTCTGCCCCACTGACGTGTTTGCCCACTGAACGGGGTGGCATGGTGGCCCAGCGGTAGAGTTGCTGCCTCGCAGCGTCAGAGACCCGGGTTCGATCCCGACTACGGGCGCTCGTCTGTACGGAGTTTGTACGTTCTCCCTTACCCCTTATTTTTAAACTGTGGCCCCTGGTTCTGGACTCCCCCAACATCGGGAACATGTTTCCTGCGTCTAGCATGTCCAAACCCTTAATAATCTTATATGTTTCAATAAGATATCCTCTCATCCTTCTAAACTCCAGAGTGTACAAGCCCAGACACTCTATTCTCTCAGCATACGACTGTCCCGCCATCCCGGGAATTCACCTGGTGAATCTACGCTGCACTCCCTCAATAGCAAGAATTCGCTCAAATTCGGAGATCAAAACTGTACACAATACTCCAGGTGTGGTCTCACTAGAGCCCTGTACAACTGCAGAAGGACCTCTTTGCTCCTATACTCAATTCCGCTCTTTGCTCCTATACTCTCGTTGCTCCTGTTAGTGCGCGGGGATCGCTGGTCTGCCGAAGGGCCCGGATGGGTGCGGGGATTGGTGGGCGCTGTATCTCTAAACTAAAGTAGACTAAAGGAGACTGTGTTTTTGGGGCAGACGGCTTGCAATTGGCATCTTTGAAGAAGCAGGTCTTAACTTAATTCCATTAGGATTCAGAGAGCAACAGATTCTACGGCTATTTTTGACGAATGATATCATCTGACACCTGGCAGCAGCCATCAGTGGGAGGGATTCTTCAACCCATCTGCCTGGGATCAGTTCCAGCATTGAATAGATAAAGGACATTGTGTTCTTCATTATTCCGCACAGTGCCTTTTTTCCTGTTGGCTTTTTAAATAGAATCTCCCCAGAGGCATCCTGTCAACTCACAGCCACCGCTGATGGCCTGTCCCATCCATCTCATTCACAACTATGAGGCGCTGGTGATGCAGCGGTAGAGTCGCTGCCTCACAGCGCCAGAGAACCCGGGTTCGATCCTGACCATGGGTGCTGTCCGTACGGAGTTTGTACGTTCTCCCCGTGACCTGCGTGGGTTTTCTCCGGGTGCTCCAGTTTCTTCCCACACTCCAAGGACCTACAGGTTTGTAGGTTAATTGGCTTGGTGTCATGGTAAATTGTCGCTGGTGTGTGCCGGGTGGTGTTAGTGTGCGGGGAACGCTGGTCGGCGCGGACTCGGTGGGCCAAAGGGCCTGTTTCCACGCTGTATCTCCAAACTAAACAAGACTAGCCAAAGTCAACGAAGGCCACATTTGGACAGTTGCGCACAGTTCTGGGCATCCCATTGATTACAGGCAGGATGTGGAGGCTTTGGAGATGGTGTCAAAGGTCACAGAGAGCAGGCAGGAGGATGGCGTTAGTGCGAACAATCGTTCAGCCTTGATCAAATGGCGGAGCAGACTCGGTGGGCCGAATAGCTTAAAGGGCCTGTCCCACTGTACGAGGTAATTCAAGAGTTCTCCCGAGTTTTCCCCCGATTCGAACTCGGAGAATGTCTGTAGCGGGTCCGTAGGAGTTTGTGGATGTCTCGTAGCGGCTCGTACTAGTAAAAAGTAACAATTTTTTTCATCACAAATATTTTTTTACTCGTGGACATTTTTCACAGCGTTGAAAAAACATCACGAGTTTACCGGATTTCCCAAGTACCTACCGTTACTCGTACGAGCCGCTACGAGACATCCACGAACTCCTACGGACCCGCTACGGACATTCTCTGAGTTCGAATCAGGGGAAAACTTGGGAGAACTCTTACAGTGGGACAGGCCCTTAATTCTTTGCTTATGTCTTTTGTCTTTCTTATGTCTTAAGTCTTCCTTAGGTGCAGAAGATGTTTACTGGAATAATGGGGGAAGGTGGAGTTAATAGGAGAATTGCCCTCTGTAAGTTGGCCCGGTTTAAGCCCCTGTCCCACTTAGGCGATTTTTTAGGTGTCTACAGGTGACTAGGCTGTCGCCACGTGGTTGCCGGGGTGTCGCCTGTACGGTCGTGAGTCGTGTCCTCACTCGCCCAAAAAATTGTTGCGTCTTTCTGGTCGTCGCTGGATTTTCATCATGTTCAAAAAGTTTCGGGAGACAGTCGTCGACAGTGGGTTTGACGCCAATGAGCGTAGCTTGACTTCTCCTGACGTAGGTGCTGTTCTAGTTGTCGCCAGGATGGCGCAGGTTGTTGCCGGTGCTGACATTGTTTTTTGTTGTTAAAGTAATGATTCTATTTCAAATTTTATGACGAAGGGGGGGTATATTCACCGGTTTTTCAGCGACCTGCTAAGACTATGACGGTCGCTGGCAGTCGCCTAAAAATATGCCGGTGGGACAGGCCCTTTAAATTTTCAACTACACGGACTCTGGGGTATTTCTTTGGTTTATTTGCACTGTTGATATTTGTTTTTACGTGTGTGTAAACTCGGTAACCATCTCCGCCTACATTTTATCCTATCCAGAGATGGAGAACGAGTGTGAAGGCAATAGACAATAGGTGCAGGAGTAGGCCATTCGGCCCTTCGAGCCAGCACCGCCATTCAATGGCTGATCATCCCCAATCAGTACCCCATTCCTGCCTTCTCCCCATATCCCCTGACTCCACTATCCTTCAGAGCCCTATCTAGCTCTCTCTTGAAAGTATCCAGAGAACCGGCCTCCACCGCCCTCTGAGGCAGAGAATTCCACAGACTCACAACTGTCTGTGAGAAAAATAGTTTCTTCATCTCCGTTCTAAATGGCTTACTCCTTATTCTTAAACTGTGGCCCCTGGACCTGGACTCCCCCAACATTGGGAACACGTTTCCTGCCTCTAGCGTGTCGAAACCCTTAATAATCTTATATGTTGCAATAAGATACCCTCTCATCCTTCTAAACTCCAGAATGTACAAAGAGGAAGGGGGAGGTGAGCTGTGGGGGAGCTTCTGTGTTCTGCTGCCAATGAATAAAACTAACGGTGGCACAGTTAAATCTAGGAATTGGTAGGATTACTAAATTACGTGTGGGAAGGAACTGCAGATGCTGGTTTAAACTGAAGATAGACACAAAAAGCTGGAGTAACTCAGCAGGGACAGGCAGCATCTCTGGAGAGAAGGAATGGGTGACGTTTCGGGTCAAGACCCTTCTTCGGAGAGAGAGAGAGAGAGATTGAAGGGTCTCGACCCGAAACATCACCCATTCCTTCTCTCCGGAGATGCTGCCTGTCCCGTTGAGTCACTTCAACTTTTTTGTGTCTGTCTTTGGATGACTAAATCAACTGTTTCTAAGCAGGGCAGCACTGTGGCATTGTGATAGACCCAGTGGGCCGAAAGGCCCGTGGCCATGCTCTGTCTAAACTCATCTCTGTAGGTGAATCAACAAGGCTGTGTGACAGAACAGTCAACTCTTGCTCAACAAAGGATTCGTACAACAAGGGAGGTTGTAAACACAAGATTAAACTAAGAGAAGCCATTTTGTTAAGTGGCAGCCATTTTCCACTCTCTCTCTGTCTCTCTCCCCTCTCTCCCTCTCTCCCTCCCCTCTCTGTCTCTGCCACCCTTTATCTCTCTCTCCCACTCGCCCTGTCCATGTCCCCTCTCTCTCTCTCTCCCTCACTCCCTCTTTCCCCCTCACTCTCCCTCACTCCCTCTCTCCCTCCCCTCTCTCTCTCTCTCTCTCTCTCTCTCTCCCTCTCCCTCTCTCTCTCTCCCTCTCTCTCCCTCTCTCTCTCTCTCTCTCTCTCTCTCTCTCCCTCTCTCTCTCTCTCTCTCTCTCTCTCTCTCTCTCTCTCTCTCTCTCTCCCTCTCTCTCTCTCCCTCTCTCTCTCTCCCTCCCTCTCCCTCTCTCTCTCTCTCTCCCTCCCTCTCTCCCTCTCTCTCTCTCTCTCTCGCTCCCTCCCTCTCTCTCTCTCTCTCTCTCGCTCCCTCTCTCTCTCTCTCTCTCTCTCTCTCTCTCTCCCTCTCTCTCTCTCTCTCTCTCTCTCTCTCTCTCTCTCCTCTCCCTCTTTCCCTCTCTCTCTCTCTCTGCCCCCTCTCCCTCTCCCTCTCTCTCTCTCCGTCTCTCTCTCTCCCCCCCTCCCTCCCTCCCTCCCTCTCTCCTTCTCTTTCCCCCACATCGGACTGTCGGCATCAAGCTGGGAAGGTAGACACACGGATAGACACATGCTGGAAAGTTCCAATGACAAGCCTTTCAGGCCTGCTTGGTGGTCTGCGTGTACCCTGCTCTGTGCTGAGCGGTGAGACTATCTCCACTCATTGGGTGCGTGAGTGGATCAGTGAATCTGAATCCCCCTGGCGGACCCCCACAGCTCAACAGCTTGTTGATAGACACAAAAAGCTGGAGTCACTCAGCGGGACGGGCAGCATCTCTGGAGAGAAGGAATGGGGGACGTTTCTGCACGAGACCCTTCTTCAGACTGAGTCGCTTGTTTAAGATGGGGCTCTTAAAGATAGTGGAGTCAGGGGATATGGGGAGAAGACAGGAACGGGGTACTGTTCGGGGACGATCAGCCATGATCATATTGAATGGCGGTGCTGGCTCGAAGGGACGATGGGCCTACTCCTGCACCTATTGTCTATTGTCGATGTTGTCTATTGATGCAATACGATAGAACTTTATTGAACCCAGGTGGGAAATTGTTCTGCCAACAGTCATAAAACACAACAAGATACATGAAACTTGAAGTTAAAGTGACGAGTGGAAAGGATTGGGGATGTGCAATTATTGGGGAGGGGGGCAGTTAGTCTACCCCATGACAGAAGGGGGAGAAGTTGTACAGTTTGATAACCACAGGGAAGAAGGATCTCCTGTGGCGTTCTGTGCTGCATCTTGGTGGAACCAGTCTGTTGCTGAAGGTGCTCCTCAGGTTGACCAGTGTGTCATGGAGGGGGTGAGCTGTATTGTCCGGGATGTTCCGCAGTTTGAGGAGAGGCTTTGTATTGAGCAGGCAGAGGGGAAGGGGAGTTACCTCCTGCTGAGCTCTCATCTGGGAAGTCCAATTGGGGGAAGAAAAAAATCGCCCTTCGTGGAAGATCTTCGTGCAGTCTTGTTGTACCTTGTCAGCCGAGCCAACAATAAAATGAAGGAAGACACACATGTAAACTTCACGCTGCCTCACCAGGGCCAGGAGTATAATCAAGGACCAGTCTCACCTCGGTCACTCCCTTTTCTCCCCTCTCCCATCTGGCAAAAGGTACTGAAGTGTGAAAACGCACACCTCCAGATTAGACAATAGACAATAGACAATAGTCAATAGGTGCAGGAGTAGGCCATTCGGCCCTTCAGGTCAGCACTGCCATTCAATGTGATATGGGGAGAAGGCAAGAATGGGATACTGATTGGGGATGATCAGCCTAGATCACATTGAATGGCAGTGCAGGCTGGACGGGCCGAATGGCCTACTCCTGCGCCTATTGTGTATTGTCTATTGATCATGGCTGATCGTCCGCAATAGTACCCCGTTCCTGCCTTCTCCCCATATGCCCTGACTCCACTATTTTTAAGACCCCTATCAAGCTCTCTCTTGAAAGTATCCAGAGAACCAGCCTCCACCGCCCTCTGAAGCAGAGAATTCCACAGACTCACAACTCTCTGTGTGAAGAAGTGTTTCCTCATCTCCGGTCTAAATGGCTTACCCCTTATTCTTAAACTGTTTGGCCCCTGGTTCTGTACCCCCCCAACATCGGGAACATGTTTCCTTCCTCTGGCGTGTCCAAACCCTTAATAATCTTATATGTTTCAATAAGATGCCCTCTCATCCTTCTAAACTCCAGAGCATTCAAGCCCAGCTGCTCCATTCTCTCAGCATTTTCAGGGACAGTTTCTTCCCAGCTGTTATCAGGCAACGGAATCATCCTACCACAACAAGAGAGCAGCCCTGAACTACTATCTACCTCATTGGAGACCGTCAAACTAACTTTGATGGGACTTTACTGGCTTTATCTTACACTAAACGTTATTTACGTTAATCCCTTTATCATGTGCCATGTACACTGTGGACGGCTCGATTGTTATTATGTATTGCCTTTACGCTGACTGGTTAGTAGGCAAAAAAAGCTTTTCACTGTACCTCGGAACATGTGACAATAAACTAAGCTAGACTCAAATGCTGCAGTAACTCAGCGGGTCAGGCAGCATCTCTGGAGAAAAGGAATAGGTGACATTTTGGGTTGAGACCCTTCTCCAGACTAAAGGGCCTGTCCCACTTAGGCAATATTTTGAGGTGACTGCAGGCGACTGCCGAAATTTTTTTCAACATGCTGAAAATATTTCGGCGACAATGACGAAAATTTTTGCTGTCGTAGGTTGTCGGCAGGTGTCGTAGGTGAACTCCATTAAAACTAGTCCCCCGGCAGAAGCCTAAAGAGTCGCCTAAGTGGGACAGGCCCAGTGAGTCAGGGGAGAGGGAAACTTGAGGTATGGCAAGGTACAAAGAACAAACGTCCAGTGATGTCTTCACTTCCTTAGTTAGACACAAAATGCTGGAGTAACTCAGCGGGTCAGGCAGCATCCCTGGAGAGAAGGAATAGGCGACGTTTCGGGTCCAGAGATGCTGCCTGCCTGGCTGAGTTACTCCAGCATTGTGTGTCTATCTTTGGTGTAAACCGGCATCTGCTGGTCCTTCCCACACATCAAAAGCAGGAGTTGTTTTGCCATGACTAACAGCATCCCGTGGGATTCGAGGATGTGTTTCGAAGCCAGCTGGACGATTTTCGAGCGGATTAGTTTGGAGATGCATCGCGGAGACAGGCCCCTTCGGCCCACCGAGTCCGCGCCCACCAGCGATCCCCGCACACTAACACCATCCTACACACACTGCGGGGACAATTTACAATTTATACCGAAGCCAATTAACCCCTACCAACCCGCACGTCCTTGGAGTGTGGGAGGAAACCGGAGGTCCCGCTGAGAACCCACGCAGGTCACGGGGAGAACGTGCAAACTCCGCGCTAAACAGCGTACAACTCATTCCTCACTTCCTTCCCCTCCTCCAGTCCGTAAGTTTTTTAACCTTCGTTCATGGGAATCATTAACCAGCGGAAAACTAAAGCTTTCTGGCATCACGGTGGCGCAGCGGTAGAGTTGCTGCCTCACAGCGCCAGATACCCCGGTTCAATCCTGACCACAGGTGTCTGTACGGAGTTTGCACGTTCTCCCCGTGACCTGCGTGGGTTTTCTCCGGGATCTCCGGTTTCCTCCCACACTCCGAAGACGTGCAGGTTTGTAGGTAAACTGGCTTGGTATCAGTGTAAATTGTCCCTGGTTTGTGTAGGATAGTGTTAGTGCGCGGGGATCGCAGGTCGGTGAGGACTCATAAGTGATAGGAGTTGAGTAAATATGGTGTGCTTGCCTTCATTGCTTGGGGCAATGGGTGTAAGAGTCGGGCAGTCATGATGCGGCTCTATAGGACTATCAGGCCACATTTGGACTATTGCACGGTGTTCTGGTCGCCCCCATTACTGGAAGGTGAGTCTGTGGAATTCTCTGCCTCAGTGGAGGCCGGTTCTCTGGTTGCTTTCAAGAGAGAGCTAGATAGGCCTCTTAAAGTCTGGGAATATGGGGAGAAGGCAGGAACTGGGTACTGATTGGGGATGATCAGCCATGAATGGCGGTGCTGGCTCGAAGGGCCGAATGGCCTACTCCTGCACCCATTGTCTATTGACTATTGATGCGGAGGCTGACCAGAATGCCACCTGCATTAGAAGGTTTCAGCTTGAAGGAGAGGTCGGAAAGGCTTGGATAGACACAAAAATCCGGAGTAACTCAGCAGACCAAGCAGCATCTCTTGAGAGAAGGAATGGGTGACGTTTCGGGTCGGAACCGCAGTGTTCTCCAGACCGCAGTTTTCTCTCACCTTTTTCTCCGGAGATGCTGCCAGACCCTCCGAGTTCCTCCAGAGATTTCTGCCGACCTTCCCTCTCAACCTTTCCCAATCCGTGTACCTGTCCAAGCGTCTGTTAAGTGCTGTTACGGTGACAAATGGGAGTGGTACCTGATGGACTGTTGATGCTTCAAGGGCCTGTCCCACTTGGCGATTTTTTCGGTGACTGCCGGCGTCATATCAGAGACCGCAAAAAAATTTTGAACGTTTCAAAATCCATCGGCGACAAAAAAATTCACGCCGCAAATATTTTGGTGACCTGATACGTCAGTCAATGATGCCGGCAGTCGCCGAAAAAATCGGCAAGTGGGACAGGCCCTACACTCTGCGCCTCCCCTCTCTGCCCTCGTAACGGGGCACCGATTGCTTCCACCTGTAGACGCAGCCCACACCGTCACACAAACCGACCTCGCTTCCATCGACTCCATCTACACCTCACGCAGCCTCGGCAAGGCTGGCAGCATCATCAAGGACCAGTCGCACCCTGGCCACTCCCTCTTCTCCCCTCTCCCATCGGGCAAGAGGTACAGAAGTGTGAAAACGCATTTTCAGGGACAGTTTCTTCCCAGCTGTTATCAGGCAACTGAATCATCCTACCACAACCAGAGAGCTGTGCTGAACTACTATCTACCTCATTGGTGACCCTCGGACTATCCTTGATCGGTCTTTGCACTAAATGTTATTCCCTTATCATGTATCTGTACACTGTAAATGGCTCAGTTGTAATTATGTGTTGTCTTTCCGCTGACTGGTTAGCGCGCAACAAAAAAGCTTTTCACTGGACAATAGACAATAGGTGCAGGAGTAGGCCATTTGGCCCTTCGAGCCAGCACCGCCATTCAATGTGATCATGGCCGGTACATCGCCTCGGTACATGTGACAATAAACTAAACTGAACCACTCTCGGGCCTAGCTTGGTAGCTGGATGTGATCTAATTAGCCACAGATCCACAGGGCCTTGCTGTCACTGTTGCCTTGCTTGCCTGCGAGACAAACTAAATATTCATTTAATCTCTTGTTCGGGGAGCGCAGAAAGTAATCAAGGCCTCGACTCATTAAGGCCTTCAAACATAATGTGTGTGGGTAGGTAACCTTTAACAAACGGTTCTAAATATATTTTTGATCATTAAGGAAAGCTGAGGGGCCGCCCCTCGGCCATTGTTAGCAGAATAATGCCGAGGAGGAGAGGAGTGGAAAGAGCAGCGGAATTAAGAAGCAAGAAACAGATCTCTGGTCCCCAAGGCTCCTCATCACTGAAATCTATCAGGCGTCAAGTCTGGCTCCGCTGGAGATTAATTGATCGAGACCGGTTAGTCAACAACTCCATTAGCATCCCACCTGCCTGCTGGCGTGGCGGTACACTCTGCTTTATTTTAGTTTGGAGATACAGCGCCAAAACAGGCCCTTCGGCCCACCGTGTCAGAGTGTGGTGGTCGCCAGCCACACGGTGAATCCGAGGAATTCTTTGCCACAGGAGGCGGTGGAGGCCAAGTCAGTGGATGTTTGTTTAAGGCAGAGATCGATATATTCTTGATTAGTACGGGTGTCAGGGGTTGCGGGGAGAAGGCAGGAGAATGGTGTCGGGAGGGAGAGATAGATCAGCCATGATTGAATGGTGGAGTAGACTTGATGGGCCGAATGGCCTAATCCTGCTCCTATTCCTTATGATCTTATTTCCCTGTTTGAGTTGCACATGAGCATCATCGTGCCTGTCAACACGAGGGTCTTGACCCAAAACATCACCCCTTCCGTCTCTCCAGAGATGCTGCCTGTCCCGCTGAGTTACTCCACCATTTTGTGTCTGTTTTCTAGCATTTACTGCCATTACTTCTGCCTTCATGTCATTCTACTCCTATCACTTATGACCTTATGATCCATGTTGTAAACTGCAGCTGACATGCCAACTCTTACACATATGTTGACCGTGATGTAACAGGTTTTGAGGTACTTGTACCTCAGCGAGTCATTTACCTCAGTACCTCACTGAGAACATTTGTACGTTCTGCCCGTGACTATGCTTGGCTGGATCCTGGAAGTTAAATATTACGGTCAGCCTAAAGATCGCAGTGTTGCCAGGAACAAAACTCGCTTCAGAGTTTCACCCAGGCTGGGTGGGATAAATAAACTAATGGATCCATCGGGAAATTCAGGAGTCTCCCGGAATGGAGAGATAAAGGGCCTGTCCCACTGTACGAGGTAATTCAAGAGCTTTCCCGAGTTTAAAAAAAAAATCAAACTCGTGGTAAGTACGTAGAATGTACGTAGCGGGTACGTCGGAGCTCGTGGATGTCTCGTGGCGGCTCGTAACGCTAACGGCAGGTACTCGGGAAACGCGGTAACTCGTGAAGTTTTTTCAGCACTGTGAAAAATGTCCACGAGAGCCCCGAGTACCCATGAACGGCTATTACCGTAATTCTCCGAGTTCGAATCGGGAAACTCGGGAGAACTCTTGAATTACCCCGTACAGTGGGACAGGGCTTTAAGGACGTGAGATGCTGGTATCTTCAGCAAGCAACAAAGTGCAGAAACAAGGAGCTGGTTAACATTCCCTCTCCCATCAGGCACAAGGTACGGAAGTGTGAGAACGCACTCCTCCAGATTCAGGGACAGTTTCTCTACCCAACTGTTATCGGGCAACTGAACCATCCTACCACAACCAGAGAGCAGTCCTGAACTTTGGTGACTCTTTGGTGACCCTCGGACTATCCTTGATCTGGAAGGATATGGACCAAACGCGGGCAGGTGGGACCAGTGTAGCCGGGACATGTTGTAGCTGGGACATACTGTAGGTTCAAGGTGAAGGGGAAAAGATTTAACAGGAATCCGAGGGCTAACATTTTCACACAAAGGGCGGTGGGTGTATGGAACGAGCTGCCAGAGGAGGTAGTTGAGGCAGGGACTATCCTATCGTTTAAGAAACAGTTAAACAGGTGCATGGATAGAACAGGTTTGGTGGGATATGGACCAAATGCAGGCAGGTGGGACCGGTGTAGCTGGGACATTGTTGGCCGATGTGGGCAAGTTGGGCCGAAGGGGCCGGTTTCCACACGGTATCAATCTATGACTCTAAAGTGCCTGTCCCACTTAGTGATTTTTTCGGCGACTGCCGGCATCATTGACGGACGTGTCAGGTCACCAAAAAATTTGTGGCGTGACGTGGCGTGATGACGTATTGACGCGCAGTGTTTTTCCAAGTGTCGCAACATTTTTTTTTTGAAAATGCCCAAAATCTTTTGGCGAGACTGACATGACGCCGACAGTCGCCGAAAAAAATTGCCAAGTGGGACAGGCCCTCAAGTTAGTTTGTTTTGTTTATTGTCACATGTACTGAGGTGTAGATCCAGAGATGCTGTCTGTCCCGCTGAGTTACTCAAGCTTTTTGAGCCATTTTAAATTGGTAACTTCGTAAGGACCATCTCGGAACACCTCATAACAATTGGGTTGATGTCAAAATAGCATTCGAGGACAAGCGGTTTGAAAGGGCGTTTTTTAAAAATGAGTTTTTAATATCCAACAATTTTTGCTATGTTTGAAAATGTGAGTTCAGAATTAATAAGGGTGAGCAGGTTTCAGCACTAATAAAGTACAGTTCAGCAAACCTGTCCCAGCTAATATTTCCCCATTACTACAGTAAGATTTCATTTTAAACTACAACATATTAGCCAGTATTTTCGGACAATTTTGTGAAATTGCCCTCAATGACAATTGCTCACCCTGTCACACACGTTCTTGCTCTCGATATTATAAATATTCTGACCTTTTACGGCTGTCAACATTTTCTTTTTCTAAACGATTTGCATTTAAAGGGGAATTTTTAAAGAGGTAAATGAAGGCAGAAGTAATGACGGGAAACGCTAGAAAACAGACACTAAATGGCGCAGTGGCTCACGAGGACGCTCATATGCCACTCAAACAGGAAAATAAGGTCATAGGAGCAGAATTAGGCCATTTGGCCCATCAAGTCTATTCCGCCATTCAATCATGGCTGATCTATCTCTCCCTCCTAACCCCATTCTCCTGCCTTCTCCCCATAACCCCCTGACACCCGTACTAATCAAGAATCTATCTATCTCTGCTTTAAAAATATCCTCTGACTTGGCCTCTACAGCCTTCTGTGGCAAATAATTCCACAGATTCACCACCAAATTCTGCAGAAAGAAATTCCCCCTCGTCTCCTTCCTAAAAGAGCGTCCTGCAACTCTAAGGCTATAACCTCTAGTCCTAGACTCTCCCACTAGTGGAAACATCCTCTCCATGTCCACTCTATCCAAGCCTTTCACTATTCTGTACGTTTCAATGAGGTCAGTCCCTCATTCTTCTAAACTCCAGCGAGTACAGGCCCAGTGCCGACAAACATAATCATAGGTTAACACTCATTCCTGGGATCATTCTTGTAAACCTCCTCCGGACCCTCTGCAGAGCCAGCACATTCTTCCTCAGATATGGGGCCCTAAACTGATCACAATATTGGGAAAGAAGACATATGTATATCCACTGACATGGCCACCACGGCCTTCTGTGGCAAAGAATTCCACAGATTCTCCACCCTCTGACTAAAGACATTTCTCCTCATCTCCTTCCTAAAAGAACTTCCTTTAATTCTGAGGCTGTGACCTCCAGTCCTAGACTCGCCCACTAGTGGAAACATCCTCTCCACATCCAAATGAAACATGGATCATTTTTCATTTGAACCTAGTTTAAAGGGTGGCACGGTGGCGCAGCAGCAGAGTTGCTGCTTTACAGCACTCTCAGTGCCAGAGACGCGGGTTCAATCCTGACCACGGGTGCTGTCTGTACGGAGTTTGTACGTTCTCCCCGTGACCTGCGTGGGTTTTCTCAGAGATCTTCGATTTCCTCCCACACTCCAAAGACGTGTAGGTTTGTAGGTTGATTGGCTTGATTATAAATTTAAATGTGTCCCCAGAGTGTGTGTGTGTGTGTGTGTGTGTGTGTGTGTGTGTGTGTGTGTGTGTGTGTGTGTGTGTGTGTGTGTGTGTGTGTGTGTGTGTGTGTGTGTGTGTGCGCGTGTGTGCGTGTGCGTGTGCGTGTGTGTGTGTGTGTGTGTGTGTGTGTGTGTGTGTGTGTGTGTGTGTGTGTGTGTGTGTGTGTGTGTGTGTGTGTGTGTGTAGGATAGTTTTGGTGCACGGGGATTACTGGTTGGTGGGCCGAAGGGCCTGTTTCCGCGCTGTATCTCTAAACTAAACTAAACTAAACTAAACTAAACTAAAGATAGACACAAAATGCTGGAGTAACTCAGCAGGGCAGGCAGCATATCTGGAGAAGACAATAGACAGTAGGTGCAGGAGTAGGCCATTCGGCCCTTCGGGCCAGCACCGCCATTCAATGTGATCATGGCAGATCATCCCCAATCAGTACCCCGTTCCTGCCTTCTCCCCATATCCCTGACTCCGCTATCTGTAAGAGCCCTATCTAGCTCTCTCTTGAAAGTATCCAGAGAACCGGCCTCCACCGCCCTCTGAGGCAGAGAATTCCACAGACTCACAACTCTCTGTGAGAAAACGTTTTTCCTCTTCTGCGCTCTAAATGACTTACCCCTTATACTTAAACTGTGGCCCCTGGTTATGGACTCCCCCAACATCGGGAACATGTTTCCTGCCTCTAGCGTGTCCAAGCCCTTAACAATGTTTTAATGAGAACCCCTTTCATCCTTCTAAACTCCAGAGTATAACTCATCGGAACAGGCAGCATCTCTGGAGAGAAGGAATGGGTGACGTTTCAGATCGAGACCCTTCTTCAGACTGAAATGACGTGAAACGTCACCCATTCCTCCACTCCAGAGGGTCTCGACCAGGAAGAAGGGTCTCGACCCCAAATGTCGACCATTCCTTCGCTCCAGAGATGCTGCCTGTCCCGATGAGATTACTCCAGCATTTTGTGTGTCTACATCTTGCGATTAAACCAGCATCCGCCGCTCCTTCCTAAAGGCTAAAGGCTCGCAAAGTGCTTTCAAAATTAACTAAAGGTGTGCGCTGACGTTCTTGCTGCCTGAGCTGTGGAACTGTGAGCAACCAGTAATGAACAGAGACGATGGTGACTTGAGTCAGGTTGGTAAACTGCTGCAGGCGTTCCCCGGAGCCATCCGGTACGTCGGCCGAGATTAAGGCGACCCACTTTAAAACAAACCGTTTCAAGGGACAATAATTGGATGGCTCTCCAGATGTACTTTGCGGGGTGATGGGCAGGAGCTGGAGAAGAATGTTACGTAAGAAAGATAGAGAGAGAGAGAGAAAGAGAGAGAGAGACGCTTTGGAAGGATGTGAGGGGATCTTATTGAGTGGGCAGGTGGGACTAGTGTATCGGAAGGAACTGCAGATGCTGGTTTGAACCTATGTTTCTATAGAGTTAGATAGAGCTCTAGGGGCTAGTGGAATCAAGGGATATGGGGAGAAGGCAGGCATGGGTTATTGATTGGGGACGATCAGCCATGATCACAATGAATGGCGGTGCTGGCTCAAAGGGCCGAAAGGCCTCCTCCTGCACCTATTTTCTAAACCGAAGATCGACACAGGTCTGTCCTCCAGAGGCAGTCTGAAGAATGGTCTCGACCCATTCCTCCCCTCCAGAGACGCTGCCTGTCCCGCTGAGTTACTCCATGTATCTCAGGTGGGACTAGTGTAGCTGGGACATGTTGGCCGGTGTGGGCACGTTGGGCCGCAGGTTCTGTTTCCACACTGTAACACACTGTGACTCTGTGACTACACAATGTCGCTACATTGAAGACAAGGCAATGAAACACAGACGGTGAGGTTTCCTTTTGTCAGGAGCACAGTGTGAATAACAAACACACACGGCTCAGTTGCTTATCGCCCTGATTCCTCTCAGCGTAGACAGGCTCACCATTGTTAAAGAGAAATCAGGTCAATAACATCGATTTTTCTCTTCGGAAGAGCATCTTCGCCACTTCTAACACAGGGAGTGTTTGTACTCGTCAAGCACCCAGCTCTCTAGTTTACTCCAGTTTAGACTAGAGTTACAGTCTGGAAACAGGCCCTTCGGCCCACCAAGCCCACGCCAGCCATCAATCGCCCCATGCACTGAGCAGTCTGGACTGTCATATGCTGAGAGAATGGAGCGGCTGGGCTTGTACACTCTGGTATTTAGAAGGATGAGAGGGTTTCTTATTGTAACATAGAAGATAAAAGCTCCTCCCTTTTTCCTTCCTTCTCCCCGCCACCCCCTATCAGTTTGAAGAAGGGTTTCGGTCCGAAACATTACCTATTTCCTTCGCTCCATACATGCCGCTGAGTTTCTCCAGCATTTTTGTGTACCTGAACATTATTAAGGGTTTGGACACGCAGGATGACTTGGACAGGTTGGGTGAGTGGGCAGATGCATGGCAGATGCAGTTTAATGTGGCTAATGTGAGGTTATCCACTTTGGTGGCAAAAACAGGAAGGCAGATTATTATCTAAATGGTGTCAAGTTGGGAAAAGGGGAAGTACAAAGAGATCTGGGGGTCCTTGTACATCAGTCAATAAAAGTAAGCATGCATGGACAGCAAGCAGTGAAGAAAGCGAATGGCATGTTGGCCTTCATAACAAGAGTATAGGAACAAAGAGGTCCTTCTGCAGTTGTATAGGGCCCTAGTGAGACCACACCTGGAGTATTGTGTGCAGTTTTGGTCCCCTAATTTGAGGATGGACATTCTTGCTATTGTTGGAGTGCATCGTAGGTTTACCAGGTTAATTCCCGGGAGATGGCGGGACTGTCATATGCTGAGAGAATGGAGCGGCCGGGCTTGTATACTCTGGAATTTAGAAGGATAAGAGGAGATCTTATTGAAACATATAAGATCATTAAGCGTTTGGACACGCTAGAGGCAGGAAACATGTTCCCGATGTTGGGGGAGTCCAGAATCAGGGTTCATAGTTTAAGAATAAGGGTGTAAGCCATTTAGAACGGAGACGAGGAAACACTTTTTCACACAGAGAATTGTGAGTCTGTGGAATTCTCTGCCTCAGAGGGCGGTGGAGGCTGGTTCTCCAGAGACTTTCAAGAGAGAGCTAGATAGGGCTCTTAAAGATAGCGGAGTCAGGGGATATGTGGAGGTGGCTTCCTCCTGCACCGATTTTCTATGTTTCTCTGTTTCTACAATGACTTGGGCGGGGGAGGGACAGAAAGAGAGAGGGGATGTGAGATCTCTTGAAGTTAGAGAAGTCCATCTTCATACCATTGGGCTGTCAGCTGCCCAAGCCAAATATGAGATGCTGTTCCTTCAAGTTATTGTGTGGCCTGATCATATCCCCTTGCCCGGGTTATGTTGTAAACCAGCGACCATGGCAGCTAAGTGAATGTCCCATTACCACTTGACCTCCTTCTCACCTCCTCTTTTACAATTACAGACTTCGACAATTTGATTCTTTAACACCCGCTAAAGTGGCGGTCACGGTGGCGCAGCGGTAGAGTTGCTGCTTTACAGCGCCGGAGACCCCGGGTTCGATCCCGACTACGGGCGCTGTCTGTACGGAGTTTGCACGTTCTCTGTGACCAGCGTGGGTTTTCTTCCTGAAATCTTCAGTTTTCTCCCACACTCCAAAGACGTGCAGGTTTGCAGGCTAATTGGCTTGGTGTAAGTGTAAATTGTCCCTAGTGTGTGTAGGATAGTATTAGTGTGCGGGATCGCTGGTCGGCGTGCTGAAGGGCCCGTTTCCACGCTGTGTCGCTAAACTAAACTCAAAAACGTATCCATGTACTCATTCCAAATGTCACGACGTTTCCAAAAGTAAATAGCTGAGATGGTGAAAGATACCAGGGATGCCAGTGTGATTCCTACATAATCTGACCTTGGATATCGTGAAGCAGGAGAATGAGTATCTGGGCACTTTGGAGGAACCGTCAGGAAAATACCTACTCCGTTTCATATGTTTCAAACATAATGGGCGGCACGGTGGCGCAGCGGTAGAGTTCCTGCCTCACAGCGCCAGAGAGCCCTGGTTCGATCCTGACCACGGGTGCTGTCCATACGGAGTCTGCACGTTCTCCCCTGACCTGTTTAAGAAAGAACTGCAGATGCTGGAATAATGGAAGGTAGCCAAAAATTGTTGGAGAAACTCAGCGGGTGAGGCAGCATCTATGGAGCGAAGGAATGGGTGACGTTTCGGGTGGAGACCCTTCTTCAGACTGATGTGGGGGTGGAAGGGAGGTGGGTGGGAAGAAGAAAGGAAGAGGCAGAGACGGTAGGCTATGAGGGAGCTGGGAAGCGGAGGGGAAAGAGGGAGAAAGCAAGGACTTACCTTTGCTCCATTGATGCTGCCTCACCTGCTGATTTTTTGCCCACCTGCCCGTGATCTGCGTGGGTTTTCTCCGGGTGCTCCGGTTTCCCCCCACACTCCAAAGACGTGCAGGTTTGTGGGCTATTAGCCTTCTGTAAAATGGTAAATTATCCCTCGTGTGTGTGTAGGGTAGTGCTGCTGGTCGGCGCGGACTCGGTGGGCTGAAAGGCCTGGGTCCACGCTGTGTTTCTAAACTAAACTAAACCAAATAGCTAAGGACAAGGGTTCCGTCCCGAAACGTTGCCTATTTCCTTTGCTCCATAGATGCTGCTGCACCTGCTGAGTTTCTCCAGCATTTTTGTGTACCTTAGCTAAGGACACTATTGTGTAGAAGGGTCTGGACTCGGTGGGTCAAAGAGCCTGTCTCTGCGCTGTATCTCTAAAGTCTAAATTGCAGCATAATGTTTTTTTTGGGGACCTGTATCTTAGAAACATAGACAATAGGTGCCAGAGGAGGACATTCAGCCCTTCGATCCAGCACCGCCATTCGTTGTGATCATGGCTGATCGTCCCCAATCAATAACCTGTGCCTGCCTTCTCCCCATATCCCTTGATTCCACCAGCCCCTAAAGCTCTATCTAACTCTCTCTTAAATCCAGCCAGTGATTTGCAAGGTCTCGAGCTGAAACGTCACCCATTGTGTTTCTCCAGAGATGCTGCCTGTCCCCAGCTGAGTTACTCCAGCTGTTTGTGTCTGTTATTATAAAGGTGAACCTCAGCAATGAACAATGCAACGTATTTTTAATACCTGGTTTGTGTGTGCATTAGACCCAAGGACAGGACATCAATTAAACGTTTCTGATTCCTCAGATCTTTTGTAAATGGTCTAACAAGTCACGCCTCACTTCTCTGCCTCAGTGCTGGAAGCTAACGCTTGTTTAATCGAACGTGAATGGCAAAAAAATAAGCAGTCAAAGGGCACAGAATGCGCTGTTCTGAAAAATGTAATCTCTTAGTTTTTTTACTTCAGTTCAGTTTAGAGATACAGCGCGGAAACAGGCCCTTCGGCCCACCGCGTCGGTGCCGACCAGCGATCCCCGCACACTAACACTATCCTACACCCACTAGGGACAATTTTTACATTTAAACCAAGCCGATTAACTTACAAACCTGTACGTCTTTGGAGTGTGGGAGGAAACCGGAGATCTTGCAGCAAACCCACGCGGGTCACAAGGAGAGCGTACTAACTCCGTAGAGACAGCACCCGCAGTCGGGATCGAACCCGGGTTTCTGGCGCTGTGTGTGAGGCCGTGACTCTACAGTTGCTCCACCGTGATCGCCCTCTTGCGCTGACCAGAGAGAACAAGAATTCAGGGGAAGGCTTGGTTCAGATTGTTTGATATTAGATTATAGAACAGAGAGCATGCAGCACAAGAACAGGCCATTCGGCCCACAGTGTCTGTGCCGAACATGATGTCAAGACCATCACTTTTTTACCTGCACACTGGGGCGGGACAGTGCAGAAGACCCAGGGTCGATCCTGACCTCAGGTGCTGTCTGTGTGGAGTTTGCACGTTGTCCCCTGCGACCGCGTGGGTGGGTTTCCCAGCAGGAGATCAAATTTCCCACCGCGTCTTAAACCACCGCTGATTATACGTTCATCGGCCCTCTGTAACTTGCAGAATCTTCATTAACCTGTGTCTGTGGAGTGTGGGAGGAAGCCAGAGCACCCGGAGAGAACCCACCCAGTTCACGGGGAGAACGAACAAACTCCACACAGACAGCGGAAGTCGGGATCAAACCCGGGTGGCCAAAGGGCCTGTCAGGGGTTGTGGGGAGAAGGCAGGCGAATGGGGTTAGGAGGGGAGGAAAAATCAGCCATAATTGAATGGCAGAATAGGTTTGACGGGCCAAAAGGCCTAATTTTTGCTCAAAACGTGAACTTTTCAATGGTTTTATTTGAGCGTTGGTTTGATAGAAGCTCATGGCCAGATTGGCTTTGAATTACCCCTTGATTAGATTTAGATCTAATGGGGAATCAAGGACAGAGAATGCAAAGAGGTTCTTCTGCAGTTGTACGGGCCCTAGTGAGACCACACCTGGAGTATTGTACAGGGGCCTGGTGAGACCACACCTGGAGTATTGTACAGGGCCCTGGTGAGACCACACGTGGAAGTTATCCATTTCAGTGGCAAAAACAGGAAGGCAGAATATTATCTAAATTGTGTCAAGTTGGGAAAAGGGGAAGTACAACGGGATCTGGGGGGTCCTTGTTCGTATTGTATTGTATTGTATATCTTTATTGTCATTTCCTGAGTATTCACATACCCAGAGAAAACAAAATAACGTTGCTCAACCAGTGTCCATTCAGTGTGCAGTAAAAATAAATAGAAATAAAAATACATATATCATGAACAAATTTAACACTCTACTAAACATTCAATAGGCGTTCCGATCGGCAGCGGCACGGCAGTGGCTCTACTGCAGTGTGTCCAGGTTGGTGGTTGGTGCGCGATACTTTGGCAGGGGGCAAAGTCCGTTTAGCAGTCTTATAGCCTGTGGGAAGAAGCTGAGGAGCATCCTGCTGGTTTTGCAGCTAATGCTCCTGTACCTCTTCCCAGATGGCAGGATAGAGAATATGTGATGCGATGGGTGGTAGGGGTCTTTGATGATGGAGATGGCTCTGCTGATACATCTCTTCCTGTATATGTCCAGCAGGAAAGGGAGTGGAGCACCAATAATCCTGCTGGCGGTCTTCACAATCCTGTCTAGTTGGTGCCGTTCGTACGCCTTGCAGCTCCCGAACCTGGAAGTGATGCCGTAGGTCAACGTGCTCTCGATTGTCCCCCTATAAAAAGTCCATAGGTGTGTAGTGGGGAGGCCTGCTTTACGTAGTCTTCGGAGAGGGTGAAGTCGCTGCTGGGCTCTTTTGACCAGAGCTGTGGTGTTGGTCGTGGACGTCAGGTCATCAGACAGGTGTAGTCCTAGGAACTTCACGCTGCTGACCCTTTCCACATCAGCTCCATCGATGTGCAGAGGTGTATGGTGTTGTTTCCCCGCCCTCCTGAAGTCAACCACCATCTCCTTAGTTTTTCCCACGTTGAGAATGAGGTTGTGGGATTTGCACCAACCTGTGAGCAGCTCCACCTCCATCCTGTACGCCGATTCATCATTGTCACTGATGAGACCCACCACTTTCATCAGTCAATGAAAGTAAGCATACAGGTACAGCAGGCAGTGAAGAAACCGAATGGCCTGTTGGCCTTCATAACAAGAGGAGTTGAGTATAGGAGCAAAGAGATCCTTCTGCAGTTGTACAGGGCCCTAGTGAGACCACACCTGGAGTAATGTCTGCAGTTTTGGTCCACTAATTTGAGGAAGGACATTCTTGCTATTGAGGGAGTGCAGCGTAGGTTCACGAGATTAATTCCCGGGATGGCGGGACAGTCATATGTTGATAGATTGGAGCGGCTGGGCTTGTATACTCTGGAGTTTAGAAGGATGAGAAGGGATCTCATTGAAACATATAAGATTATTAAGGGGCTGGACAAACTAGAGGCAGGAAACATGTTCCCGATGTTGAGGGGGTCCAGAACCAGGGGCCACAGTGTAAGAATAAGGGGTAAGCCATTTAGAACAGAGATGAGGAAACACTTTTTCACCCAGAGAGTTGTGAGTCTGTGGAATTCGCTGCCTCAGAGGGCAGGTTTCAAGAGATAGTGAGAGAGAGTTAAACGTAGCGGAGTCAGGGTATATGGGGAGAAGGCAGGAACGGGGTACTGATTGGGGATGATCAGCCATGATCACATTGAATGGCGGTGCTGGCTCGAAGGGCCAAATGGCCTACTCCTGCACCTATTGTCTATTGTCGATAAACTCAGCAGGTGAGGCAACATCTATGGAGCGAAGGAATAGGTGACGTTTCGAGGTCCAGACCCTTCTGCAGACCCTATTTTGAAATATCTTTGGAAGGAAGTCATTGAACAAGCACCCAGATTGCTCACTGCTTCCTTCAGTTTGTAACAGCTGGCTACTGTTAGACTCCCTGAGGATTTATTTAACAATTGTAATTACCTGTCTGTGTTTAACTGTTTGCCAATTCAAGGACAAAATTGGAAATGAATCATTAAAGATAATGTGGTGTTTGGCCAATTGGGATTTCTGAATGTCCATGCTTAGCCATGTAGAATACAGGTGCAGTCCACACCTTCTTATTGGCAGGAGCTGGAGATTGAGGCTGAAATGTTTCCACACAAAGAGTGATGAGTCTGTGGAATTCTCTGCCTCAGAGGGCGGTGGAGGCCAGTTCTCTGGATACTTTCAAGAGAGAGCTACCTCTTAAAGATAGCGGAGTCAGGGGATTTGGGGAGAAGGCAGGAACAGGGTACTGATTGTAGACGATCAGCCATGATCACACTGAATGGAGGTGCTGGCTCGAAGGGCCAAATGGCCTACTCCTGCACCAATTGTCTATTGTCTATTAAAACTGAAATTAGAGTCACAGATTAACTTGGTGAGTTAAAGGCCTGTCCCACTTTCACGACCTTTTTTACTCGTGGACATTTTTCATCATGTTGAAAAAAACGCCCCGACCTACTTGAGGCCAGGAGTATCTACGACTAGCATCACGACCTACCTACGACCTACCTACGACCTCCTAAGACCTCTTGACGACCATGCTGCGAGTATGATTCAAGGGCAAACTCGGCAGAGGTCGTGAATTAGGTCGTGAAAGTGGGACAGGCCCTTTAATAACCCAGTGAGGTGAGCCCTAGTTTAGTATAGAGCAGGGGGTTCCCAACGTTTATCGTCCCGTTTACCCCCCGGAAACTTTAATAGCACATAACAATATTATTTCACTTATTTATGGCTATAATTAAGAGGGAGTTAGATGTGGCCCTTGTGGCTAAAGGGATCAGGGGGTATGGAGAGAAGGCAGGTACGGGATACTGAGTTGGATGATCAGCCATGATCATATTGAATGGCGGTGCTGGCTCGAAGGGCCAAATGGCCTACTCCTGCACCTATTTTCTATGTTTCTATGTTTAACCAATAATGAACAGATACCGGTACACCAGAAACAAACAGGTTTGGAGGTTAATTGTCTTCGGATAAAAATTGTAAATTGTTCCTAGTGTGCGTAGGATAGTGTTGGTGCGCGGGGATCGCAGGTCGGCCCGGACTCGGCGGGACGAAGGGCCTGTTTCCGCGCTGTTTCCAGAAACTAATCGTCCTGCGCTCCAAGGATTAGCATCCTAGCCTGGTCAACCTCTCCCGACAGCTCAGGTGACATGTACGAGGCTTTAAGATCGGCACAAGGAAGTGCACGGAATAGAGGGATATGGGCAGGCAGGAAATCGGTTGTACTTGGCATCACATTCATCGCAAATATTGTGGGCAGAAGTATTCCTGTGTTGCACTGTTCTATGTAAACAACATGGAAATGGACCAACAATGGACCATTGTGGGCTCCACCTCTCCTTGGTCATCGGTGCCGGCACTGATTTGCTCGGAACTTTTTCTTACCTCCAACTAGTCTCCGAACTACAGTGACGGTCTGAAGAAGGGTCTCGACCCGAAACGTCACCTATTCCTTCGCTTCATAGATGCTGCCTCACCTGTTCAGTTTCTCCAGCATTTTTGTCTACCTTCGATTTTTCCAGCATCTGCAGTTCTTTCTTATACAACACTTAGACATAGATGGGGGGCATTGGTTTTGTCTTTTTGCACTAGTACTGTTTGTTCGCTTGTTTTTACACAAACACACACGCATGCACGCACACACACACACACATATACATATATATATATATATACACAAAGGTAGACACAAATTGCTGGAGTAACTCAGCGGGACAGGCAGCATCTCTGGAGAGAAGGGATGGGTGACGTTTTGGGTCAAGAACCTTCTTCAGACATATATACAGCATGTGTGTGTACACACATATACATACACGTTCATATATATATGCCTCCGCACACACGTATATATATGTGTGTATGTATGCATGTGTGTGTGCGTGCATATATATATATATTATTGACCTATATATAGGGGGAAAAAAAAATATATATATATATATGTAAGGAGACAAAATTCTGGAGAAACTGAGTGGGTGAGGCAGCATCTATGGACCGAAGGACTAGGTGACGTTTCGGGTCGAGACCCTTCTTCAGACATATATATATATGTGTGTGTGCGTGTGTGCGTGCGTGTGTGCGTGCGTGTGTGCGTGCGTGTGTGTGTGTGTGTGTGTGTGCGTGTGTGCGTGTGTGTGTGTGCGTGCGCGTGCGTGTATGCGTGTGTGTGCGTGCATGCGTGAGTGCGTGCGGGCGTGCGTGCGTGTTGTGTGTGTGCGCGTGCGTGTGCATGTGCGTGTGTGCGTGCGTGTGTGTGCGCGTGCGTGTGTGTGTGTGCGTGCGCGCGTGCGTGTGTGTGTGTGTATATATATGCTAGTAGTGGCAAAAAAACATCCTTGACTTTGTGTCTCCATGTTGAGAATGCAGGCCAGAGCCTTTGGTAGTTTGGAGCCATTGTCCCTTTGTTCCTGCGTTTGACACCGCCTGCTGTGCGAATGCCCCAAACATTCTTGTAAAGGAGTCATCTTCGGAGACACTTTGATTTTCTGCCAACAAGTACAAAGGACGTGGATTGTCTGAAGTCTACGGGAGGTTTCGTGCGGTGCCAGGCAGAGCTGCAACTGAGTGAAAAGTAGGTCAGGCAGTTTCGGCAGTCTACGTGTAGGAAGGAACTGCAGATGCTGGTTTAAACCGATGACAGACACAAAGTGCTGGAGTAACTCAGCGGGACAGGCCGCATGAGGATGTGAATGGGGATGATCAGCCATCATCACATTGAATGGCGGTGCTGGCTCGAAGGGCCGAATGGCCTACTCCTGCACCTATTGTCTATTGTCTAGAAGGAATAGTAGAATTAGGCCATTCGGCCCATCAAGAGGAATAGATCGGGTAGATGCACAGTTTCTTGCCCAGAGTAGGGGAATCGAGGACCAGAGGACACAGGTTTAAGTTGCCGGGGAAAAGATTTAATAGGAATCTGAGGGGTAACTTTTTCACACAAAGGGTGGTGGGTGTACGGAATGAGCTGCCAGAGGAGGTAGTCGAGGTTGGGACTATCCCAACTTTCAAGAACTAGTCTGCCAGGTACGTAGATAGGACAGGCTTGGAGGGATATGGACCAAACGCAGGCAGGTGGGACTAGTGTAGCTGGGACATGTTGGCCGGTGTGGGAAATCTGATTTTAAAATCCTTTTTAAAAACAAATAAAAATTTCAGATTGGATGTTTTGTGGGACAATGACTACTACACATGTCGAGAACAAAGCAAAGGCCATTTTTTAAGGACCTGTTTCAATGTTGTATCACTCTATGACTCCATGACTATAGTGCATCAGTCACGTTGATGGGATTGGAATCAAATCTTGAGCAGGCTGGGAAAGGGCGGCCGATTTCTTCCCTGAAGAAAACTAATGAACCAGGTTGGGATTTCAGCAACAGAATCCCGCAGTTTAATGGTCACCAATGCTGAGCTTAGTTGCGGGGGTTTTTTAAACTCCAGATATATTTAATTACTAGCATTGAAATTCCGTACGGGCGCAGCAGGATTTGAATTGCTGTGTGTGGATCAATGGATTCAGGACCGCTAACCTAACCGCTGTGTTATTGAAACTCTCAGCTTATGTAGCAACTGTTCAGAAGTGGTTCGTTGATGCAAAGTGATTTGAGGTGTTGGGGATCTAGTATTAGGAGCTTTTAACTTCAGGAGTTAACGCTCTGCTGTTTACAAAGTACCTGGGTCGCATGCATGTTTAAGAAAGCACTGCAGATGCTGGAAAAAAATCGAAGGTAGACAAAATTGCTGGAGAAACTCAGCGGGTGAGGCAGCGTCTATGGAGCGAAGGAATGGGCGACCTTCTGGTCTCGACCCGAAATGTTACCAATTCCTTCGCTCCGTAGATGCTACCTCACCCGCTGAGTTTCTCCAGCATTTTTGTCTACTTTTGGTCGCATGCACAGAGTAATACAGTGTGGAAACAGGCCCTTCGGCCCAACTCGCCCACACTGGCCAACAATGTCCCAGCTACACCAGTCCCACCTGCCTGCGTTTGGCCCATATCCCTCTAAACCTGTCCTATCCATGTACCTGTCTAACTGTTTCTTAAACGTTGGGATAGTCCCTGCCTCAACTACCTCCTCTGGCAGCTCGTTCCATACACCCACCACCCTCTGTGTTAAAAAGTTACCCCTCAGATTCCTATTAAATCTTTTCCCCTTTACCTTTCTTTTTTTAATTCTTTTTTTTTCTGAGTTTTTGTTATATTATTTATTATGATTACATATTCTGTTGTGCTGCAGCAAGTAAGAATTTCATTGTTCTATCTGGGACCATATGACAATAGACAATAGACAATAGGTGCAGGAGTCGGCCATTCGGCCCTTCGAGCCAGCACCGCCATTCAATGTGATCATGGCTGATCATCCCCAATCAGTACCCCGTTGCTGCCTTCACCCCATATCCCCTGACTCCGCTACCTTTAACAGCCCTATCTAGCTCTCTCTTGAAAGCATCCAGAGAAACGGCCTCCACCGCCCTCTGATGCAGAGAATTCCACGGACTCACAACTCTCTGTGTGAAAAATAAAACACTCTTGACTTGAACCTATGTCCTCTGGTCCTCGATTCCACCTACTCTGGGCAAGAGATTCTGTGCATCTACCCGATCTATTCCTCTCATCATTCTGGTTAGGTCCTTGTGTCGTGGTCCACCTACCCGAACCTCATGCTGCGCCCCAAGTCTGATCTGCTACGATTCTGTCACTTCATCGATGTCAGACTTGGCCCTAATGTGTCGGGAGTGGATGAGAAAGTGAGACAACATGGAACTAGTGTGAAACAAAATGCTGGAGTAACTCAGCGGGGACTGGCAGCATCTCAGGAGAGAAGCAACGGGTGACGTTTTGGGTCGAGACCCATCTTCAGAATCTATCTATCTCTGCCTTAAAAATATCCACTGACTTGGCCTCCACTGCCTTCTGTGGCAAAGAATTCCACAGATTCTCCACCCTCTGACTGAAACAGGTGACGTTTCGGGTCCGAAGAAGGGTCTCGGCCCGAAAGGTCACCCGCTCCTTCTCTCCAGGGATGCTGCCTGTCCCGCTGAGTTACTCCGGCTTTCTGTGTCCATCTTCGGATGGTTATATGGTTAAACCGGCGTCTGCAGTTCCTTCCTACAAACTGTCGCCAAGCCCAGGTTCGGCTACAACTACCAAGTTCACCATAGCTTGGTGATACAGTGCGGAAACAGGCCCTTCGGCCCACTGAGTCCGTGCAGACCCACATGCCCCGTTCACTCATTACACGGTGGCGCAGTTGGTAGAGTTGCTGCCGGGTTCGATCCTGACCTCGGTTGCTGTCTGTACGGAGTTTGCACGCTCTCCCCGTGACCTGCGTGGGTTTCCTCCGGGTGCTCCGGTTTCCTCCCCGACTCCAAAGACGTAAAGATGTGCAGGTTTGTAGGTTAATTGGCCTCTGTGGAGAAAAAAACATCCCGCTAGTGCCTAGGGATTGAATACGGAAGTGAGACCACATGGAGGACCAGGAAGGAACTGCAGGTGCTGGTTTACACCGTAGGTAGAGACACAAAGTGCTGGAGTAACTCAGCGGGACAGGCAGCATCTCTGGTTGAGGATGTTTCATAGTGGAGCAGTCAAAATGTGGAGACAGGATCTGTCGAGGAGATTTCACAGTGGCTTTTCAATTTCTCTTGTCTCCAGAGATGCTGCCCGACCTGCTGAGTTACTCCAGCACATTGTGTCTATGGAGGTCATGGGTGGTCGATGGTCAGCAAGGTCTTGGTGGGCTGAATGGCCTTTCATCCCAAAACTAAACCAAACTTCACCACCAGATAAAACTGCATCTTTTAAAGAACATATATTAGTGCATCAATGTGGCGCAGCGGTAGAGTTGCTGCCTTACAGCGCCAGAGACCCGGGTTCGATCCTGACCATGGGCGCTGCGTGGGTTTTTTCCGGGTGCTCCGGTTTCCTCCCACACTACAAAGACGTACAGGTTTGTAGGCTAATTGGCTTCATGTAAATGTAAATTGTCCTTTGTGTGCGTGTGTAGGATAGCGTTAGCGCGTGCGGATCGCTGGTCGGCGCGGACTCGGTGGGCCGAAGGGCCTGTTTCCCTGCTGTATTTCCCTGCGTATCTCTAAAGTGAACTAAACTAAATCAGTATGTGTCGGAAGGAACTGCAGATGCCGGTTTACACTGAAGATAGACACAAAATGCCGGAGTAACTCAGCGGGACAGGCGGTATATCTGGAGAGAAGGAATGGGCGAAGAGATTTCACGGCGGGTTTGTTATTCCTCTTTTGTCCAGAGACGCTGCCCGACCTGCTGACTTGATCCGGCACATTGTGTCTATGGAGGTAATGTGAATGGGTGGTCGATGGTCGGCAAGTTCTCGGTGGGCTGAATGGCCCGTATCTCGAAACTGAACGAAACCTCGTTTCGGGTCGGGACCCATCTTCAGCTGAAATTAATGTTGGAGGTTGAAGGTCCTCCACCTCCATCTCCGTTGCCTTGTGCTGAGAGCAGACTGTGGGGTAGGACAGCTGGGCTCGAATCGCCCTGAGACAGGCGGCATCTGTCTTCCAGTCTGTCTGCAGTGAGCTAATGCGAGTTAACATATTGTGGACGTTCTTGCGATGAGATGGGATCAAATGTGTAGGGACCCTGCGCTCGTGCCAGTGAGAGAACAAGGGGTGGAGCGGCGGTATAGTCAGTATTACAATTTTACCGTAATCAATTAACCCAATTAAGTGTTGGAGGAAACCGGAGCACCCGGAGAAAACCCACGCAGTCACTGGCAGAACGTACAGCCAGGAGTGAACCCGGGTCTCTGGCGCTGTAAGGCAGCAACTCTACCGCTGCACCACCGTGCCATGCAACATTTTTATTTCAGTGTAGGGATGCAATAAACGCGTTTAGCGTAGTTTAGTTCATCGTGTTTGGGGCAAAATTAGGCCATTCGGCCCATCAGGTTTACTCTGCCATTCAATCATGGCTGATCTATCTTGTCCACTCAACCCCATTCTCCTGCCTTCTCCCCATAACCTCTAACACCCGTACTAATCAAGAATCTGTCTATCTCTGCCTTAAAAATATCCACTGACTTGGCCTCCACAGCCATCATTGGCAATGAATTCCACAGATTCACCACCCTCTGACTAAAGAAACTCCTCCTCATCTCCTTCCTAAAGGAACGTCATTTAATTCTGAGGCTGTGACCTCTGGTCCTTTACTTCAGATTCGCTTTGCGTAATTTAGTTCAGTTTATTTTATCGTCATGTGGACGACACGGTGGCGCAGAGGTAGAGTTGCTGCCTTACAGAGCTTACAGCGCCAGAGACCCGGGTTCGATCCCGACTATGGGTGCTGTCTGTACGGAGTTTGTACATTCTCCCCGCGATCTTTGGTTTCCTGGGTTTCCTCCGAGATCTTCGGTTACCTCCCACACTCCAAAGACGTACAGGTTTGTAGGTTAATTGGCTTGGTATAAATGTAAATGTTGTACCTAGTGTGTGTGTGTGTGTGTGTGTGTGTGTGTGTGTGTGTGTGTGTGTGTGTGTGTGTGTGTGTGTGTGTGTGTGTGTGTGTGTGTGTGTGTGTGTGTGTGTGTGTGTGTGTGTGTGTGTGTAGGATGGTATTAAAGTGCGGGGATCGCTGGTCGGCACGGACAAGGTGGGCCGAAGGGCCTGTTTCCGCGCTGTATCTCTAATGTAAACTAAAACAAAATACAACGAAAGATACAACAAATATCTTTTTGTTGCGTGCTATACAGTCAGCTGAAATCTGTAGTTTCCTGCAGGGTAAGGATCAATGGTGCAAGGTGGGATTGCTCCCTGGACTAGCATTGAGTGAATGGGCTGAATGGCCATCTCATAGACTGGAAAGTTCATGGTTCCATGATTTATCGGTGCCAGTGTGTAATCACTGAATTATTGAAACCTCTACGATTATTAAAGGTAAACAAAAATGCTGGAGAAACTCAGCGGGTGAGGCAGCATCTATGGAGCCTGAAGAAGGGTCTCGACCCAAAACGTCACCTATTCCTTTCTCTCCATAGATGCTGCCTCACCCGCTGAGTTTCGCCAGCATTTTTGTCGACCTTCGATTTTTCCAGCATCTGCAGTTCTTTCTTAAACTATAAGATTATTAAGGGTTTGGACACGCGCTAGAGGCAGGAAACATGTCCCCGATGTTGGGGGAGTCCAGAACCGGGGGCCACAGTTTAAGAATAAGTGGTAAGCCATTTAGAACGGAGACGAGGGAACACTTTTTCACCCAGAGAGTTGTGAGTCTGTGGAATTCTCTGCCTCAGAGGGCGGTGGAGGCAGGTTCTCTGGATGCTTTCATGAGAGAAATAGATAGGGCACTTAAAGATAGCAGAGTCAGGGGATATGGGGAGAAGGCAGGAACGGGGTACTGATTGGGGATGATCACCCATGATCACATTGAATGCTGGCGCTGGCTCGAAGGGCCGAATGGCCTACTCCTGCACCTATTGTCTGTTGTCACTTGTACGACGTGCCCACTGACTGCCAGCTGCTGATGACCTTTCACCTTCCTTTCCAGCTGGCACGACCTACATCTTCGGCCGCGGTGGAGGCCTGATCACCTACACGTGGCCGGCTAACGACAGGCCCAGCACGCGGACGGACCGCCTGGCCGTTGGCTTCAGCACGGCGGTGAAGGATGCCATCCTGGTCCGAGTGGACAGCGCCCCCGGTCTCGGAGACTTCCTGCAGCTACACATCGTGAGTAACCCCCTGGCCATGCCCGATAGCCCGATACTGCACGGTGGCGCAGCGGTAGAGTTGCCGCCTCACAGCGCCGGAGACCCGGGTACCATCCCGACTACAGGCGCTGCCTGTACGGAGTTTGCACGTTCTCCCCGTGACCTGCCTGGGTTTGCTCCCAGATCTTCGGTTTCCTCCCACATTCCAAAGACGTGCAGGTTTGTAGGTTAATTGGTGTTTGTGTAAATTGTCCCCAGTGTGTGTAGGATAGTGTTAATGTGCGGTGATCGCTGGTTGGCGCGGACTCGGTGGGCCGAAGGGCCTGTTTCTGAGCTGTACACTCTCCCCCCACCCACCCCCACAGCCTCCCCTCCCCACCCTCTCTCTTTCCGTCTCTCTCTCTCCCTCTTTCTCTCTCTGTCTTTTTTCTCTCTCTCTCTCTCTCTCTCTCTCTCTCTTCTCTCCCTCAGTCTTTTTTTTTTCTCTCTCTCTCTTCTCTCTCTATTCTCTCCCCTCCCTCTTTCTCTTCTCTCTCTCTCTCTCCCTCCCTCTCTCTCACCCACTCTCTCTCACCTCTCTCTCTCTCTCCCTCTCTCTCTCTCTTTTCTCTCTCTCGTTCTCTCTCCCTCTCTCTCCCTCTCCGATGCTCTCTCTGATGTGTCTCCCCCTCTTTCATTCTTTCCTTCCCCCCCCCCCCCCCTCCCCCCCCCCCCCCCATCCACCACTCCCTCCCCCCCCCCCCCCCCCCCCACCCCACCCCCACCACCCTCTCTTGTGCAGAAATCATAGAGAGATTGTGTTGAGAACTGCGGAGGAATTAGCTCCTGGGTTCTCTGCTCCCTGACATGCTTGTCACGTTGATGAATGCACCAGATCTTGTTTAATGACGGAACATCTAATTGCCGAGCTTTCATCCTCCGAGATGTCGGGCCGTTGATATCTTGGAGAACTCAGGCCCACTGACCTCTCTGCATCAGAGCTGTGATTTATCAGCCCAGGTGACGTGCAAGGCCACTGGTTCTCAGTTTCCATGGGGGAAAAAAACATTTATTGTGTAATGAAGGAACTGCAGATGCCGGTTTAAACCGAAGACCGACACAAAAAGCTGGAGTAACCTGTTAAAGGAACAATGCGCATAGATAAAGAAAATAATTATCCCTCATTCAGCGGTGGTGCAGCGGTAGAGTTGCTGCCTCACAGCGCCGGGGACCCGGGTTCGATCCTGACTACGGGTGCTGTCTGTACGGAGTTTGCACGTTCTCCCCCTGACCTGCGTGGGTTTTCTCCGGGAGCTCCGGTTTCCTCCCACGCTCCAAAGACTTGCAGGTTTGTTGGTTGATTGGCTTGGTAAAATTGTGAATTGTCCCTAGTGTGTGTAGGATAGTGTTAATGTGCGCGAACTCGGTGGGCCGAAGGGCCTGTTTCCGCGCTGTATGTCTAAACTAAACTGAAGCTCACTGTGAAACATAGTCTGAGGGTACCTCTGTCCTGAACTTGTTAAAGGGACTACGTATTTAAATGCAGATAGTCTCAAAAAGCTGGAGTAACTCAGCACAGGAGCCAGACACCATCTCTGGAGAGAAGGAATGGGTGACGTTTCATAGGGATAAGGGAAACGAGAGATATAGACGGTGATGTGGCGAGATAAAGAACAATGAATGAAAGATATGCAAAATATTTAACGATGATGAAGGAAGCAGGCCATTGTTAGCTGGTCTGAAGAAGGGTCTCCACCCGAAAAGTCACCAGTCCCTTCTCTCCATAGATGCTGCCTCACCCGCTGAGTTCCTCCAGCATTTTTGTCCGCAGGCCATTGTTAGCTGCTTGTTGGGTGAAAAACAAACCCTTCTTCAAACTGAGAGTCGGGGGGGGGGGGGGGGGGGGGGGGAACTAGAGGTATAGACAGTGATATGTAGAGATACAGAACAAAGAAATGTCGGTTTTTTTGATAATAATGCCTGCCTGAAACTGTATCCACGTTACAAAGAATATATATTACAGAGAGGGCTTATTGGGTATGAATGTGTTTGGAGGCCAGCTTATGGCCATCATCTGTGTTTAGCCTTTGTTTGTGTGCCTGCTGTCCACACAAGATTCGAGGCGACGTGATTGAACTTGATGTTATCGGCGAGCACACGTCCCGCGATGTCGGGATGGATCGCTGGGCTCGGATGACAGCGTGATTGACCCAGACAGAAAACAGCAGGGGTTTGCCAAGCCCATGACCTCCCCACCACTCTCCGCGCTGTCGTCCGTTCCTCCTCCTCCTCCCCCCCCCCCCCCCCCCCCCCCCGCACCCGAATGAGATCAGTTATCCTCCGTCTACGCGCACGGATATCCAGCAGTGTTCAGGCCGAGAATACGTGAAACATGGAAAGTAGGTGCAGGACGAGTAGGCCATTCGGTCCTTCGAGCTAGCACCGCCATTCAACGTGATCACGGCTGATCATCCAGAATCAGTACCCCGAGAATGTACTGGGCTTGTACACTCTGGAGTTTAGAAGGATGAGAGGGAATCACATTGAAACATTTAAGATTATTAAGGGTTTGGAGACGCTAGAGGCAGGAAACATGTTCCCGATGTTGGGGGAGTCCAGAACCAGGGGCAACACACACAGTTTAAGAATAAGAGGTAAGCCATTTAGAACGAGACGAGGAAACACTTTTTCTCACAGAGAGTTGTGAGTCTGTGGAATTCTCTGCCTCAGAGGGCGGTGGAGGCTGGTTCTCTGGATACTTTCAAGAGCGAGCTAGATAGGGCTGTTAAAGATAGCAGAGTCAGGGGATATGGGGAGAAGGCAGGAGCGGGGTACTGATTGGGGATGATCAGCCATGATCACATTGAATGGCGGTGCTGGCTCGAAGGGCCGATTGGCCTACTCCTGCACTTATTGTTTATTGTCCATGGCTCCTGCTTTCTCCCCATATCCCTTGATTCAGTTAGCCCTAAGAGCTATATCTAACTCTCTCTTAAATGCAGAGAATTCCACAGATTCACAACTCTCTGGGTGAAAAGTTTTTTCCTCATCTTAGTCCTAAATGGCCTACTCCTTATTCTTAAACTGTGTGACCCCTGTTTCTGGACTCCCCCAATATGGGTAAAAAAAATCTGCATTTAGCCTGTCCTGTTTTAAATGTTTCTACAAAATCCCCTCGTATCCTAAATTCCAGGGAATATAAGCCCAGTGAGACCCATTCTCTCAGCATATGACAGTCCCGCCATCCCGGGAATTAACCTTGTAAACCTACGCTGCACTCCCTCAACAGCAAGAATGTCCTTCCTCAAATTAGGGGACCAAAACTGCACACAATACTCCAGGTACGGTCTCACCAGGGCCCTGTACAACTGCAGTAGGACCTCTTTGGTCCTAAACTCAAATCCTCTCGCAATGAAGGCCGACATGCCATTAGCTTTCTTCACTGCCCGCTGTACCTGCCTGCTTACTTTCGTGTGTAGGAAAGAACTGCAGATGCTGAATTAAACCGTAGGTAGACGCAAAATGCTGGAGTAACTCAGCGGGTCAGGCAGCATCTCCGGAGAGAAGGAATGGGCGACGTTTTGGGTCGAGATCCTTCCTCCCGAAACGTCGCCATTCCTTCTCTCCAGAGATGCTGCCTCACCCGCTGAGGTACTCCAGCATTTTGTGCGTGCTTACTTTCAGTGACTGATGTACAAGGACACCCAGGTCTCGTTGCACCTCCCCTTTTCCTAATAACAATCTGCCTTCGTGTTCGAGGGAGTGGCCGGGGTGAGACTGGTCCTTGATGATGCTGCTGGCCTTGCCGAGGCAGTTTGAGGTGTAGACGGAGTCAATGGAAGGGAGGTTGATTTATGTGACGGTCTGGGCTGCGTCCACAACTCTGCAACTCTGCAATTCCTTGCGGTCTTGGATGGAGTCTATTTTATTTTGTCCAGTCTCAGCATCTCTGTTGCTGCCTGGCCTTCGCAAGCAAGCTTTCCTGCAAACTATGAATTGAATGGAATAAATGTTATCAGCCAAGTATGTTATACATACAAGGAATTTGCCTTGGCACTTCGCTCGCAAGTAACAACATGATATTTGAAAATAAAACATTTTAATTTAAACATGTGAAGAATGAAATAAAATACCAGAGGAAAAAAGAGGCTACAGACTCTTGGCTGTTGAGTAGAGCTACTGCTTGTGGGGGAAAAAGCTGTTATTATGTCTGGCTGTGGCGGCTTTGACAGTCCGGAGTCGCCTTCCAGAGGGAAGTGATTCAAAGAGTTTGTGGCCAGGGTGAAGGGCCTGTCCCACTTAGGCGATATTTAGGAGACTGCAGGCGACTAGGCCCGTAGGCCTGCTGTCACCACATGGTCGCCTGTACGATCTCCTCAGTCGCCCCAAGAGTCCGCGCAGGATTCTGGTTGCCACAGAATTTTGAAACGGTCAAAACGTTTCGGCGACCGTTGTCTTGACGACAATGGGGGGTAGACTGATGTAGTCTGATGTAGCATAAGGTAGGTGATGTTGCCTGGATGATGTAAGGGCCTGTCCCACTTGGCGATTTATTCGGCGAATGCCGGCGTCATATCAGGGTCGGCGATTGATTTTGAAAATGTCAAAATCCAGCGGCGACAAGAAAAAATGTTGCGACCCTTGAAAAAACACCGCTCGCCAATACATCATCACACAGCATCACGCCACAAATCAGTCGATGATGCCGGCAGTTGCCGAATAAATCGGCAAGTGGGACAGGCCCTGTAAGATGTCGCCAGGGTGACGTAGGTAGTTGCCGGTGATGACATCGGTGAATTCCATTCAAGTTATACTATAGATAATTTAAATGTTAATGTTTTTATAATATTTTGTTGTATGCACAGTTGTATGTTCAAGTTATATTATAGATAATTTAAAATTTAATATTATTACAATATTTTTGTTTGCACTGTATGTCGTAGGGGCGTATGTCGTAGTGCCGGTATTTTGGCGACCTCAAACAATCGCCTGTGTGGGACAGGCCCTTGAGAGGGGTCAGAGATGATCCTACCCGCTCGCTTCCTGGCCCTTGCAGTGCACAGTGCGTTGATGCTGCTGTTGCTCTGCAGTGCACATTTGTCTCCCAATCAAGGTGTTCTGACACCATATCATTAAGATTTAGAGCCAGGTGTGTGATTTATGTCCAAGTGTGGCTTGGATTCCCAATGAGCCACAGAGGCTAGTGCAGAGAAATCGACAGGCTCTACTCAGAGTAGGGGAATCGAGAACCAGAGGACATCGGTTTAACTGCAGATGCTGGTTTAAGCCGAAGATAGACACAAAAAGCTGGAGTAACTCGGCGGGACTCCAGCCTTTTGTGTCTACCTTCGGACATGGGTTTAAGGTGAGGGGGGAAAGACCTAATGGGAACCCGAGCGGTCATTTTTCACACAAAAAGGTGGTGTGTGTATGGAATGAGCTGCCGGAGGAGGTAAATGAGGCAGAAACATAGAAAATAGGTGCAGGAGTAGGCCAGAGCCGCTGCATTACAGCGCTAGAGACACCAGTTCGATCCTGACCACGGGTGCTGTCTGTACGGAATTTGTAAGTTCTCCCCGTGACCTGCATGAGGTTTTCTCCGAGATCTTCGGTTTCCTCCCACACTCCAAAGACGTGCAGGTTTGTAGGTCAATTGTCTTGGTATAAATGTAAGATTGTCCCTAGTGTATGTAGAGTAGTGTTAATGTACGGGGATCGCTGGTTGGCGCCGACTCAGTGGGCCGAAGGGCCTGTTTCCGTGCTGTATCACTAAACTAAACCAAACTGAAAAGCTTTTCACTGTACCTCAGTCCACGTGATACTAATAAACTAAACTAAACTCAAAGATTTAAGTGTAATTTACGTTCAAGTGTAGCCCCATTCATCTTTATAGAGTGATAGAGTGATACAGTGTGGAAACAGGCCCTTCGGCCCAACTTGCCCACACCGACCAACATGTCCCAGCTACACTAGTCCCACCTGCTCGCATTTGGTCCAGATCCCTCCAAACCTGTCCTATCCATGTACCTGTCCGACTGTTTCTTAAATGATGGGATAGTCCCAGCCTTAACTACCTCCTCTGGCAGCTTGTTCCATACACCCACCACCCTTTGTGTGAAAAAGTTACCCCTCTGATTCCTATTAAATCTTTTCCCCTTCACCTTGAACCTATGTCCTCTGGCCCTCGATTCTACTACTCTGGGCAAGAGACTCTGTGCATCTACCCGATCTATTCCTCTCATGATTTTATACACCACTATAAGATCACCCCAGTGCTCCAAGGAGTAGAGACCCAGCCTGCTCAACCCCTCCCGATAGCTCAGACCCTCTAGTCCTGGCAACATCCTCGTAAAGAATCTTCCAAAGGTAAATTTTCCATGGTTAGGGGTCTTTGTATATTGTCCCAAACAAGAGCTTGTTAGCGCACCCACGTAAGCATTGAATTGAATACTTGACAAGTCACAGTGAATTTCTTTGCTCGCCTACTCAAAGTATGCGAATAGTCACCACATAAAGTACGCTGACAGTTACAAATATCCCCTCCCCCCCCCCCCCTCGCGCCAGGTCCCCCTTTGTTCTTATCTCCCCCCCCCCACCCTCACGACGGTCCCCCCACGCCAGGTCTCCATTGTTCTTCCCCCCCCTCCTTCATGGGGGTCTCCCCCCACATCTCCCCTCCCCCCCCTCAAGCTGCAAGTAAGAAATGCATTCCCACCGCTGCTTCATGGGGAGCTGACAACATGACGGTCACTACGTTGTAGTGCACAAACCGGACAACACACAACGGCAAAAACAGAAACAGCTTGCCTTTTATAGAGCGCCATTAACCTTACAAATTGTTTCAAGGTCCTTCACAGCAACGCTGCCAAACCAGAGCGGTGCGGAGAGCTAGGTGTCGGTGTTAATGCAGAGGTAGTCCAGAGATGCTCAGTTCAGTTCAGTTTAGTTTATTGTCACCTGGAACTAGCACGGGGGGGGTGGGTGGTGATTTGTAACTTAGGAAGTGCCCTTTATTTGTGACTATTCGCATACCTTGGAAAGTGGAAAGCTTTTTATTGCGTGCTATCCAGTCAGCGGAAAGACAATACGTGATTACAATCGAGCCCTTTGCAGTGTACAGATACATGATAGACAATAGGTGCAGTAGGCCATTCGGCCCTTCGAGCCAGCACCGCCATTCAATGTGATCATGGCTGATCATCCACAATCAGTCCCCCGTTCCTGCCTTCTCCCCATATCCCTTGACTCCGCTATATTTAAGACCCTATCTAGCTCTTGTAGATGTATCTCTATCTGGATGCATGATAAGGGAATAACGTTTAGTGCAAGGTAAAGCCAGCAAAGTCCGAACAAGGATAGTCCGAGGGTCACCAATGAGGCAGACAGTAGTTTGGGACTGCTCTCTGGTTGTGATGGGATGGTTGAGATGCCTGACAACAGCTGGGATGAAACAGTTCCGGAATCTAGAGGTGGACAAAAAATGCTGGAGAAACTCAGTCGGTGAGGCAGCATCTATGGAGCGAAGGAATAGGTGACGGGTCTTGAACCAAAACGTCCCGCTGAGTTTCTCCAGCACCTTTGTCTACCTTTGATTTTTCCAGCATCGGCAGTTTCTTCTTAAACCTGAATCTGGACGTGTGCGTTTTCACACTTCCAGAGTTGTCTGTGAGACTGTGCCCGACATGATGGGCCAAAGGGTCTGTTCCATGTTGTTTAAGAGACTTTTACATAGGCACGTGGATATGCAGGGAATAGAGGGATACAGATCACCTGCGGGCAGATGTGATGGGTTTAAGTTGGCATCATGTTGGGTACAGACATGGTGGGCTGAATAGACAATAGACAATAGGTGCAGGAGTGGGCCATTCGGCCCTTTGAGCCAGCACTGCCATTCAATATGATCATGCCTTCTCCCCATATCCCCTGACTCAGCTATCTTTAAGAGCCCTATCAAGCTTTCTCTTGAAAGTATCCAGAGAACCAGTCTCCACTGTCCTCTAAGGCAGAGAATTCCAGAGACTCACAACTCTCTGTGTGAAAAAATGTTTCCTCATCTCCGTTTTAAATGGCTAACCGCTTATTCTTAAACAGTAGCCCCTGGTTCTGGACTCCCCCAACATCGGGAACATGTTTCCTGCCTCTAGCGTGTCCAAATCCTTAATAATCTTATACGTTTCAATAAGATTCCCTCTCATCCTTCTAAACTCCAGAGTGTACAAGCCCAGCCGCTCCATTCTCTCAGCATATGATAGTCCCGCCATCCCGGGAATTAACCGTGTGAATCTACGCTGTACTCCCTCAATAAGCTTGGATGGTATCATGGTATAAAAGGCAGAGCTGTCGTCTATGAATAGGAGTCTGGCGTAGGGGTCTCTCTAATCCAGGTGTTCGAGGGATGAATGGCTAGCACCTAGGGATGCCAACTTCCTCATCCCGAATAGGGGACCAAAGGTTGAAATACGGGGCAAATTCCCCAAGGCAATTCGTTGACCGACTCTGCTGTGGCTGGGTGAATGATGAGTTGGCCCGGGTGCTGGACTGTACACAAAGCCCAGCCGGCGGGCCAGCTGAGGAGTTTAGGCCCGGGCCGCGCGACGTCACGCTCCCCATCCAACTCATGAACCAATGATCGTCCATGAGAAGGAGGGGTGGTGGTGGTGTCGGCGGTAAGCGAAGGTCCGAAGATCGGACAGCTGGCTGGGCTGCCGACCGACGGGGCCACGGGCGAGGCGCTGCTGCTGCTGCTGCTGCACTCCATGGGCTGCACTACGTCGGGACGGGTGAGGCGGGGCCGGACACGGCGCTCCGACCCGACAGTCCTCTCGACCCAAGTGGTAGCAGTCAAATACGGGACAAGGGCGATCCCGTACTGGACAAACCAATTTAGCCCAACATACGGGATGTCCCGGCTAATACGGGACAGTTGGCGACCCTACTAACACTGTATCTCTGAACTAAACTAAACTACACTAGCAGAAGGTGGACAAAAATGCTGGAGAAACTCAGCGGGTGAGGCAGCATCTGTGGACGTTTCGGGTGGAGACCCTTCAGACTCTCTAAACTAAACTAGCATTTACCTTGCGTCTCTGTTCAGCCCCTGAGACTCGCTTTCTCCGATAGGTCAGGGAACCTTGCGGCATTTCTCATGGGTAGGCAGAAGGCATGAAAATAAATTGAACATTGGCCTACGAAACCTGCCAATTCATTCCTCACATATATTCAATTACTTCCCTTGCCTTGTGCAGGCAGGATGCTGTTAGACACTCATCATGCATGGCAACAACATAGGGAAATAAGCCTTTTGCTCCGTTCAGTATACTATGGGGAGGCTAATGTTACATTACAGTATCTCCAACAACTCATTAAATCTGATGTCGAACCTCACGGGATGTACACCGTTCATCCACTATGTTAAAGGGTTTGACATTCCATTGCGTTCCACCGTCTTGTGCTCTGTACATAGTCAATAACAATCCTCAGATCGACACAGAAATGCTGGAGTAACTCACAGAGTCACAGAGTGATACAGCGTGGAAACAGGCCCTTCGGCCCAATTTATGATGGCAGTCGTAGATAGTCGTAGCTGGCCCGAGAAATAAAATGCAAACATGACAGTTTGGTCACAGTTTAAGGATAAAGGGGAAATCTTTTCGGACTGAGATGAGAAAAACATTTTTTACACAGAAGGTGTTGAAACTCTGGAATTCTCTGCCACAGAATGTATTTGAGGCCAGTTCATTGGCTATATTTAAGAGGGAGTTAGATGTGGCCCTTGTGGCTAAAGGGATCAGGGGGTATGGAGACTTCAGGTACAGGATACTGAGTTGGATGATCAGCCATGATCATATTGAATGGCGGTGCAGGCTCGATGGGCCGAATGGCCTACTCCTGCACCTATTTTCTATGCTTCATAATTTTATCATGTGATCATTTTCCACTCGTAGTTAGTCATAGTTGGTCTTAAGTGTGGAAGACTGAGGTCGAGGTGGTTCTTAGGAGGTTGTAGACATAGTCGTAGGAGGTCGTAGACATGGGCGTAGGAGGTCTTTTACTTTGGCGAGTCAACACGACCTTGACACATTTTTCAACTCTTCTAGGGTCTTCTAAACTCGTGGGTTGGGTCATCCAAGTGGGACAGGCCCTTAAGGCACCTCTGTGTTACCGTGCTTCCTTAGTGCAAGGCTGGTGTTCAGCTGTCTGGAATGGATCTGTTTCCATCATCTCCTGATTCAGACATAAGAGCACATTATCCGCTGGGAACCAGCGTCAACAGAACCTTATTATGTTCTGTCAGTCTGTCTCACCACAACAAACTCTTATCTCTACCTATCTTCCGATCTATCTCACTTTCTGATGTTCAGGCCTTGTTGTTTACCTGCCCATCTCACCGCATCCATCCATCAGTTTATATCTATATCCCCCGATCTGCCTCGCCGACTAACTGATAGTATCCGTCCCCATCTGTCTCACTGTGTCTCCACATCCCTCTTCCCATCAATCAATCTCCCCATCGATTTATCCGTTTCCTTCGGCTTTTATCAGCCTTCCTGTCAACCCCGGCATTTATCAATGGGTAGATCCAGCCATCCGTCCCACCGAACTGTCCACCCGACCATAAATACAGACCCGGGGGTCACTGCTGCCTAATGTGCGGGATAACGGCAGACAGGCAGCAGATCGTAACAAAAGGAGTCGAGTACAGGAGCAAAGAGGTCCTTCTGCAGTTGTACAGGGCCCTAGTGAGACCACACCTGGAGTATTGTGTACAGTTTTGGTCCCCTCATTTGAGGAAGGACATTCTTGCTATTGAGGGAGTGCAGTGTAGGTTCACCAGGTTAATTCCCGGGATGGCGGGACTGTCATATGCTGAGAGAATGGAGCGGCTGGGCTTGTACACTCTGGAGTTTAGAAGGATGAGAGGGAATCTTATGGAAACGTATAAGATTATGAAGGGTTTGGACACGCTAGAGGCAGGAAACATGTTCCCGATGTTGGAGGAGTCCAGAACCAGGGTCCACAGTTTAAGAATAAGGGGTAGGCCATTTAGAACGGAGACGAGGAAACACTTTTTCACCCAGAGAGTTGTGAGTCTGTGGAATTCTCTGCCTCAGGTGGAGGCCGGTTCTCTGGAGAGAGCTAGATAGGGCTCTTAAAGATAGTGGAGTCGGCGGATATGGGGAGAAGGCAGGAACGGGGCACTGATTGTGGATGATCAGCCATGCATTTCGTTGTCTCTGTACTGTACACTGACAATGACAATTAAAATTGAATCTGAATCTGAATCTGAATGATCACATTGAATGGCAGTGTTGGCTCGAAGGGCCGAATGGCCTACTGCTGCACCTGTTGCCTATTGTCTATCGTCAATGGGTAGATCCAGCCATCCGTCTCACTGAACTGTCCACCCGACTGTAAATACAGACCGGGGTCACTGGCTGCCTAAGAGATAACGGCAGACAGACTCCAGATGGTAACGCCCGATCCAAATTTAACTTCCATTGATTTCAGCTTTGCAAGTGGAACATTACCTGATCTCCCGGTTGCCAAACAAATAACTCCCCCTCCCATTCCCACACTGACCTTTCTGTCCAGGGCCTCCTCCGTTGTCAGAGTGAGGCCCAGCGCAAATTGGAGGAACAGCGCCTCATATTTTGCTTGTGCAGCTTTACACCCCAGCGGTATGAACATTGACTTCTCTAACTTCAAATAGTCCTCGCTTTCCCTGTCTCTCCGTCCCTCTCCCTTCACAGTTCTCCGACTAGTTTCACTGTCCTCCTGATCAGGTTTTACTGATTGCGCGCCCCATTGCCACCTTCCCCTCAGCTAACGACAATCCATCCCACATTTTCCTTGACCCTCGTCCCCTTTTGATCTCTCGTTTTCACACCTTACCCATCCATATCTCTGTGCGTGTGTCTCTCTCTCTCTCCCCTGACTCTCAATCTGAAGAAGGATCTCGACCCGAAACGTCACCCATTCCTTCTCTCTCCGGAGATGCTGCCCGTCCCGCTGAGTTACTCCAGCTTTTTGTGTCTGTCTTCGGTGTAAACCGGCGTCTGCAGTTCCTTCCCTTCAAGAACATTTGGAAGTGTTTAAGAAAGAACTACAGATGCTGGAAAAATCGAAGGTAGACAAAAATTGCTGGAGAAACTCAGCGGGTGAAGCAGCATCGATGGAGCGAAGGAATAGGTGACGTTTCGGGTCGGGACCCTTCTTTAGAATGGGACTTCTTTGGAACTGGCTCGTTAAGATTTCTTCCGATTAATCAAGCGATGAGTTCCACCTCACAACAGGGGCATCAATTACTGAGAAACATGAAGCTTGCATTTTGACACCAAGGACGATTTGCATATACGTGATCCTTTCCCTGACTTCAACGCGTCTCAAGTATCTTTGGAGCAAGGTTCCAGCATCCAATTCTTGCACAGCCAGGTGCCACAAGCAGTAATGAGCTGCTGAGCAGTTAGTATAATGATTAGCTTATTTTGGTTTAGGTTCAGAGATACAGTGAGGGAAGAGACCCTTCGGCCCCGCAGAGACCGTGCCGACCAGCGATCCCCGCTCCGACTGCGCTGACCAGCGATCCTCTCAAGAGAGAGCTAGACAGGGCTCTTAAAGATAGCGGAGTCAGGGGATATGGGGAGATGGCAGGAACGGGGTCCTGATAGGGGATGATCAGCCATGATCACATTGAATGGCGGTGCTGGCTCGAAGGGACGAATGGCCTACTCCTGCACCTATTGTCTATTGTCACATTAACGCTACCCCACGCACACTAGGGACAATATTTTTACATTTATACCAAGCCAATTAACCCCCGGAGTGTGGGAGGGAGCCAAAGATCTCGTAGAAAACTCACGGGGAGAACGTACAAACTCCGTACAGACAGCATCCGCAGTCAGGATCGAAAGCACGGAGGATGAACGTAGCGGGTGCGTCGGAGCTCGGGGACGAATCTTAGCGGCTCGTAACGCTAACGGCAGGTACTCGGGAAGACTCGTGAAGATTTTTCAACACGTTGAAAAATGTCCACGAGAGCCCCAAATACCGACGAGCGGCCATTACCGTAAATCTCCGAGTTTGAATCAGGGCAAACTCGGGAGATTTCTTGGAATGAACTCGTACCATGGGACAGGGGTTTTAGGAGGGAATGTTAGATCAGCCATGATTGAATGGCGGAGTAGAATTGATGGGCCGAATGGCCTAATTCTACCCCTATCTCTTATGATCTTATGATCCTATCCACATCCACTCTGTCCAGTCCTTTCAATCACATTGCAATGGGACTTGAAATAGACACACAAAGCTGGAGTAACTCAGCGGGACAGGCAGCGCCTCTGGAGAAGACCCTACTTCAGACACCGTAACATCACCTATTCCTTTTTGTCCCCAGATGCTGCCTGGCCCACTGAGTTACTCCAGCTATGTTGTGTCTTATCTTCGGTCTAAACCAGCATCTGCAATTCCTTCTGACACATATTTTAAATTAAAAAAAAAATTATTTTTAATTATACAATTACTTTTATTTACAAAAAATTAAATGTACAGAGTATTAATATAAACCAAGACTGCCTATGTTGACAGTTTTACAAACAAACGATCATCAGATTAATATAACGGCAAATTTATCAACAATATGCTGGACCTCCCGTGGCGGCCAGCATTCACGGATGCCTCCAGAGTCCCCGTGGACACCGCGGGTTCCCTCTCCAGGGACACGCGGGCACGGACGTATGCCCGGAAGAGCGGCAGGCAGTCGACTACCCGCTGCCTGGACCCGCGAACAGCCATCTTGGCCAGGCCCAGGAGCAGACGGACGGGGATAGACAATAGACAATAGATGCAGGAGTAGGCCATTTGGCCCTTCCATCCAGCCGCCATTCAATGTGATCATGGCCTGGGATGTCAGGACTGTCTTATGAAGAAAGGCTGGATAGACTTGGTTTATATTCTCTAGAATTTAGGAGATTGAAAGGGGATCTTATAGAAACTTACAAAATTCTTAAGGGGTTGGACAGGCTAGATGCAGGAAGATTGTTCCCGATGTTGGGGAAGTCCAGGACAAGGGGTCACGGCTTAAGGATAAGGGGGAAATCCTTTAAAACCGAGATGCGGAGAACTTTTTTCACACAGAGAGTGGTGAATCTCTGGAACTCTCTGCCACAGAGGGTAGTTGAGGCCAGTTCATTGGCTATATTTAAGAGGGAGTTAGATGTGGCCCTTGTGGCCAAGGGGATCAGAGGGTATGGAGAGAAGGCAGGTACGGGATACTGAGTTGGATGATCAGCCATGATCATATTAAATGGCGGTGCAGGCTCGAAGGGCCGAATGGCCTACTCCTGCACCTAATTTCTATGTTTCTATGTTTCGATCATCCCCAATCAGTACCCCGTTCCTGCCTTCTCCCCATATCCCCTGACTCAGCTATTTTTAAGAGCCCTATCTAGCTCCCTCTTGAAAGCATCCAGAGAGCACAGACTCACCACTCTCTATGAGAAAAAGTGTTTCCTCATCTGCGTTCTAAATGGCTTACTCCTTATTCTTAAACTGTGGCCCCTGGTTCTGGATTCCCATCGGGAACATGTTTCCTGCCTCTAGCATGTCCAAACCCTTAACAATCTTATACGTTTCAATGAGATTCCCTCTCATCCTTCTAAACTCCAGAGTGTACAAGCCCAGCCGCTCCATTCTCTCAGCATATGGCAGTCCCGCCATCCCCGGAATTAACCTTGTGAACCTACGCTGCACTCCATCAACAGCAAGAATGTCCTTCCTCAAATTTGGGGACCAAAACTGTACACAATACTCCAGGTGTGGTCTCACTAGGGCTCTGTACAGCTGCCTAAGGACCTCTTTGCTCCTATATTCGATTCCTCTTGTTATAAAGGCCAACATGCCATTCGATTTCTTCAGTGCCTGCTGTACCTGCATGCTTACTTTCATGGGGCTAGAAGTAATGTCGCCAAAACTTGAGGAGCAGCCCCTTTGGAAAGTCGAACAGGGGGCTGCAACCTTTCAATGAAACATGGTCTCTTTCCTTCCGACACATTGGGACGGGAGTCCCATATAGGCTGGACTAGTTAAGGAGGTCACTGTTGCCTTCCTGAAGGACACGTGTGGACTAGATGATTGCTTTGACAAATGAAGATGCCTCTCACTGCCCGGTAATCTCCGACGCTGTTTTTAGCTCAGTGTCAGCAAAGACCTACATTGAAAATCCACGCGCTCCTTCAATCTCTCGCCAAACACCAGTGGATTAGATTCAAATTGCCGCACAGAGACTTTCTCCTGCCCGTTTACAATTTTCCAAAGTCCCCGATGAAAATGGAGATCGAGCAGCGAGCCCCTCTCACCTCTGGAAAGCAGACGGTCGCAGAGTCATAGAGTGATACAGTGTGAAAACAGGCCCTTCAGCCCAACTTGCCCACACCGGCCAACATGCAACATGTCCCAGCGACACTAGCCCCCCCCCCTGCGCTTGGTCCATATCCCTGTCGGTGCTCGGAGAGTGAGATTTCTCATGGCTTCATTCATTTCTTGACTCAATTCACCATCATACATTGAGATATTGTTGAGGTGGTCAGGATTGTATGAGGATTGAATGGAAATGAATTCTAATGCGATCTGAGCTCTCCAAGGGCGAGTGTTCGAGATGACCTTAAATAAAGCCTTGATGTAAGGGCTGGCACAGTGGCGCAGCGGTAGAGTTGCTGCATAACAGCACCAGAGTCCCGGGTTCGATCCTGACTACGGGTGCTGCCTGTACGGAGTTTGTACGTTCTCAATGGACAATAGACAATGGTCCAGCAGTAGGCCATTCGGCCCTTCGAGCCAGCACCGCCATTCAATATGATCATGGCTGATCAACCCCAATCAGTACCCCGTTGCTGCCTTCTCCCCATATCCACTGACTCCGCTATCTTTAAGACCTCTATCTAACTCTCTCTTAAAAGCATCCAGAGAATTGGCCTCCACCGCCTTCTGAGGCAGAGAATTCCACAGATTCGCAACTCTCTGGGTGAAAAAGTTTTCTCGCATCTCCGTTCGAAATGGCCTACCCCCTAATTCTTAAAGTTTGTACACTCTCCCCGTGACCTGCGTGGGTTTTCTCCGGGTGCTCCGGTTTCCCCCTACACTCCAAAGACGTGCAGGTTTGGAGGTTAATTGGCTTCTGTTAATTGTCCCTAGAAGGTAGGATAGAACTAGTGTACGGAGTGATTGTTGGTCGGGGCAGACTGTTGGTGGGCCAAAGGGCCTGTTTCCATGCTGTGTCTCTGAACTAAACTAAATTAAAATTAAACAAAAAGTTTTCTACGGGTGCTAGGGTTTCCTCCGACAGTTCAAAGACGTACAGGTTTGCAGGTGGTGCAGGAAAGAACGGCAGATGCTGGTTTAAATCGAAGGTAGACATAAAATGCTGGAGTAACCCAGCGGGACAGGCAGCATCTCCGGAGAGAAGGAATGGGCGACGTTTCAGGTCGAGGCCCTTCTGCGGTTAATTGCCTTCTGTAAAAATTGTAAATTGTTCCTAGTGTGTAGAATAGTGCTAGTTTATGGGGATCACTGGCCGTCATAAGGTCATAAGTGACAGGAGTGGAATAAGGCCATTCGGCCCATCAAGTCTACTCCGCCATTCAATCATGGCTGAACTATCTCTCCCTCCTAACCCCATTCTCCTTCCTTCTCCCCATAACCTCTGACACCTGTACTAATCAAGAATCTATCTATCTCTGCCTTAAAAATATCCACTGACTTGGCCTCCACAGCCGTCTGTGGCAAAGAATTCCACAGATTCACCACCCTCTGACTAGATAAATATTTCCTAATTTCTTTCCTAAAAGAACATCCTTTAATTCTGAGGCTATGACCTCTAGCCCTAGACCTTCCCACTAGTGGAAATATCCTCGACACATCAACTCTATCCAAGCCTTTCACTATTCAGTGTTTCAATGAGGTCCCCCCCCCTCATTCTTCTAAACTCCAGCAAGTACAGGCCCAGTGCTGTCAAACGCTCATCATATGTTAACGCGGGTTCGATCCTGATTATCGTTGCCGCCTGCACGGAATTTGTACATTCTCCCCGTGACCAGCGTGGGTTTTCTCCGAGATTTTCTATTTCTTCCCGCGCTCCAACGACTTGCAGGTCTGTAGGCTTGGGCTTGTATACTTGGTATGAGCGTAAAACTGTCCCTAGTGTGTGTAGGACAGTGTGCAGGGATCGCTGGTCGACACGGACCCGGTGGGCCAAAGGGCCCGTTTCCGCGCTGTATCTCGAAACTAAAACTGAAAGTCTCGACCCGAAACCTCACCCGTTCCTTCTCTGCAGAGATGCTGCCTGTCCCACTAAGTTACCCCAGCTTCTTGTGTCTATCTCCTTCAAATAAAATTACAGACGTTCAAATGATTTCGCCGGCGTGTAGCTGTCCCACAGCCAAACAGCCGAGGTTAACAACACTTGAGCCAAAGGGAGATTGCAGCAACGACTTCAGTCGATACACATTACACATGCACATTGGAAATTCCATTCAGATCAGGTTAAATTTCCCAAGGGAGGGGAAATAACATTTGTTTCATGAAATGACCTTCCCACTGTTCTTAATCGATCTCGTGCCCAGACAGATAGATAGGGACTGCGCACTATTTTATGCGGAGGTGCCATAAAGTGGTGCGAACATCGCCTCAGAGGTTGCGATGAATTATTTGAAGATTCCAGCCACCTTGCGGGATTATAAACTCCGCTGCATGGCCAGGGAGTGAATCTTAGGCCTAGGCACAAAATGCTGGATTAACTCAACGGGACAGGCAGCATCTCTGGAGCAGACAAATGGGTGACGTTTCGGTGCGAGACCCTTCTTCAGACTCTGAAATGCCTGATCCGTTGAGTTACTGCAGCATCTAGGGCTCTGGTAAGACCACATCTGCAGTATTGTGTACAGTATTGGTCTCCTAATTTGAGGAAGGAGAAGCTACATTGCAGCGTAGGTTCACGAGATTGATCCCTGGGATGGCGGGACGGTCAAATGAGGAAAGATTGAAAAGACTAGGCTTGTATTCACTGGAGCTCAGAAGGATGAGGGAGGGATCTTATAGAAACATAGAAAAAGGATGAGTGGGGATCTTATAGAAACATATAAAATTATAAAAGGATTGGACAAGCTAGATGCAGGAAAAATGTTCCCAATGTTGGGCGAGTCCAGAACCAGGGGCCACAGTCTTAGAATAAAGGGGGGGCCATTTCAGACTGAGGTGAGAAAAAATGTTTTCACCCAGAGAGTTGTGAATTTGTGGAATTCCCTGCCACAGAGGGCAGTGGAGGCCAAATCACCGGATGGATTTAAGAGAGAGTTAGACAGAGCTCTCGGGACTAGTGGAATCAAGGGATATGGGGAGAAGGCAGGCACGGGTTATTGATTGGGGACGATCAGCCATGATCACAATAAATGGCGGTGCTGGTTCAAAGGGCCAAATGGCCTCCTCCTGCACCTATTTCCTATGTTTCTATGTATCTATTTTGTGCCTTGCCTTTAGATTTACTCCAGCATTTTGCGTCTATCTTCGATTTAAACCAGCATCTGCAGTTCCATCCACAGTGAATCTTAGGCTGACTGCCGACACTCAGCCAACCGCTGAAGGTTGATGGAATTTTTCAAATTGGAAAGCAATGGATTATACGGGTATAACATTTAAATAAATCACACGCAAATCCCCACAAGCTGAAAGGGAGGAATTTAAAACGATATGATATTAAATCGCTAACGATATTCATAATCGCGTCATCGGGGAATCTTTCTATTCGCTATTTAGTTGTGTTGAGTCTAGTTTATTGTCATGTGTGCCGAGGTACAGTGAAAGGCTTGTGTTGCTTTTGACGGCACTGGGCCTGTACTCGCATGAGTTTAGAAGAATGAGGGAGGGACCTCATTGAAACGTACTGAATAGTGAAAGGCTCGGACAGAGTGGGTGTGGAGAGGATGTTTCCACTAGTGGGAGAGTCCAGGACTAGAGGTCACAGCCTCAGAATTAAAGGACATTCTATTAGGAAGGAGATGAGGAGGAATTTATTTAGTCAAAGGGTGGTGAATCTGGATTTTTTTTTGCCACAGAAGGCTGTGGAGGCCAAGTCAGTGGATATTTTTAAAGCAGAGATAGATAGATTCTTGATTAGTACGGGTGTCAGGGGTTTTGGGGAGAAGGCAGGAGAATGGAGATAGGAAGGTGAGATAGATCAGCCATGATTGAATGGCGGAGTAGACTTGATGGGCCAAATGGCCTAATTCTGCTCCTTTCTCTTATGATGTTATGAACCAGTGAGCAGAAAGACTATTGATTACAGGTTCCCCGGTTTCCTCTCACAGCCGTCTGTGGCAATGAATTCCACAAATTCACCACCCTCTGACTAAAGAAATTCCTCCTCATCTCCTTTCTAAAGGTACATCCTTTTATTCTGTGGCTGTGGTTGAGGATAATTGTCTTGTAGACAATGGACAATAGGTGCAGGAGTCGGCTATTTGGCCCTTCGAGCCAGCACCTCCATTCAATGTGATCATCCACAATCAGTTCCTGCCTTCTCCCCATATCCCCTGACTCCGCTATCTTTAACAGCCCTATCTAGCTCTCTCTTGAAAGTATCATGAGAACCGGCCTCCACCGCCCACTGAGGCAGAGAATTCCACAGACTCACAACTCCCTTAGGCCATAAGTAACTTGAGGAAAGCCTAGTTTATTTTAGTTGTAGAGGACCAGCATGGAATGATCACGTGTGCACAAGTTCCATGTGATCCCAGTTTCGCATCCTACACACGAGGGACAATTCACAGAAGCCAATTAACCTACAAACCTACATAGCTTTGGAATGTGGGAGGGATGTTGCGGGTATTATTGCAGCGTTTAAGAAACATTTAGACAGGTACATAGGTAGGACAGGTTCAGAGCGATACGAGTTAAACGCAGGCAGGGGAGACTAGTGTAGTTTAGTTTAGAGACACAGCGTTCTCTCTCTCGCTGTCCCTCCCCCACATTTGTCATCCTGCTAGTTTCACTATTTGAACATTGACTTCTTCAATTTCAGATAGTCCCTGCTTTCTCCTTCTTTCCCCTCCCCTTCCTAGCTCTCCCACAGTCTGCTGTCTCCGCCTCTTCCTTTCTTCGTCCCCACCCTCCCACCCTCACATCAGTCTGAAGAAGGGTCTTTTCCCGAAACGTCGCCTATTCCTTCTTTCCATAGATGCTGACTCACCCGCTGAGTTTCTCCAGCATTTTTGTCTACCTTCAATTTTCCAGCATCTGCAGTTCCTTCTTAAACACTGCTAGTTCCACTGTTCGCATCCCTTCATTGTCATCTCTTCCACAGCCAAGAAGGGACCATTGTGGGCTCCACCTTTCCTTGGTCATCAGTGATCAGGTATAGAGTACCTTTCTATACCTTTAAAGCCCTGTCCCACGGTACGAGTTCATCCCGAGTTCAAACAAAAATCAAACTCGTGGTAAGCACGGAGAATGAACGTGGCGGGTACATCGGAGCTCGGTGACGTCTCTTAGCGGCTCGTAACACTAACGGCAGGTACTCGGGAAACGCGGTAAGCTCGGGAAGACTCGTGAAGATTTTTCAAAATGTCCACGAGAGCCCCGAGTACCTACGAGCGGCCATTACCGTAAATCTCCGAGTTCGAATCAGGACAAAACTCGGGAGAACTCTTGAATGAACTCGTACAGTGGGACAGGGCTATTAATATCCTTCTCCCCTGACTCTCAGTCTGAAGAAGGGTCTCCACCCGAAATACGTCACCCACTCCTTCTCTTCAGAGATGCTGCCTGTCCCGCTGAGTTACTCCAGCTTTTTGTGTCTATCTTTGACCCCATAAACACTCCGTTCTCCACAGACTCTGCACTCGCTACAATGTGTTCCATGCCCTTGCCCATTAACATTTTGGCTTATCAGTTGGAAAAATGATCTCGGAATTACCTTCTTCCTGGCAAAACAGTTGCAGTTTTGATAATTCGCCAAGCGTGGCCAATGTAATTTCAAAATAAATTTAGAGGAAAATCACATCTTAATTGCGTCAATAAAATTTGGTGTTTAAATCCACAATGTATTAGTGTTAGTTGCACAAATACTCAAGGGAATTATCAACATTGCAAATGCTTTACAAGGCAAATTAATAATTCCTAAGCCATTTTCAATTGATCAAACTAATTTCTAATGAAAGGTATAATAAGCCTGCCGTTTGAGTCTAAGAAGGTATCAGAATGACTGCAGATGCTAGTTAATACTGAAGATAGACACAGAGTTGCTGGAGTAACTCAGCGGGTCAGGCAACATCTCTGGAGATTTTTCCAGCAATTTGTGTTTAGCTTAACTATAAGAAGGTATACATCCTGCTTGGTCGGGGAATTTATTATAAGAGTCAGGCAGTCACAATGCAGCTCTATAATACTTTGGGTTGGAATATTGGGTGTTAGTGTGCGGGCATCGCTGGTCGGCAGCGGACTCGGTGGGCCGAAGGGCCTGTATCCACGCTGTATCTCTAAACTAAACTAAACTGAAGAAGGGTTTTGGCCTGAAACGTTGCCTATTTCCTTCGCTCCAGAGATGCTGCCTCTCCTGCTGAGTCTGTCTACCTAAACTAGGTGACACATCTTTAAGGGGCAAAGTTGAAAGGAGATGTGCGGGGTATGTTTTTTTTTACACAGAGGGTGGTGGGTGCCTGGAACGCGCTGCCAGGGGTGGTGGTGGAGGCAGATACGATAGTGGTGTCCAAGAGGCTTTTAGATAGGCACAGGGAGAGAAACATAGAAACATAGAAAATAGGTGCAGGAGTAGGCCATTCGGCCCTTCGAGCCTGCGACCATTCAATATGATCATGGCTGATCATCCAACTCAGTATCCTGTACCTGCCTTCTCTCCATACCCCCTGATCCCTTTAGCCACAAGGGCCACATCTAACTGCCTCTTAAATATAGCCAATGAACTGGCCTCAACTACCTTCTGTGGCAGAGAGTTCCAGAGATTCACCACTCTGGTGATATATAGGGAAAGGAGGGATATGGATCAATTGCCAGCTGAGGAGATTATTTTTGCTTGGCATCATGTCCAGCACAGGTATTGTGGGTTGAAGGGCCTGTTCCTGTGTTGTGGATAGACACAAAAGGCTGGAGTAACTCAACGGGACAGGCAGCATCTCTGGAGCGAGGGAATGGGTGACGTTTCGGGTCGAGTCCCTTCTTCCTGTGCTGTACCGTTCAATGTGCTATGTTCATAATTTATGTACACAGTGAATGGTAGATAGGCCTCTGGGGAGTGTTGTAGAGCAGAAGGATCTAGGAGTACAGGTGCACGGTTCCTTGAAGGTCGAGTCGCAGGTAGATAAGGTGGTCAAAAAAACTTTCGGCACTTTGGCCTTCATCGGTCAGAGTATTGACTATAGAAGTTGGGAGGTCATGCTGCAGTTGTATAAGATGTTGGAGAGACCGCATTTAGAATATTGTGTTCAGTTATGGGCACCATGTTATAGGAAAGATGTTGTCAGGCTGGCAAGGGTACAGGAAAGATTTACGAGGATGTTGCCAGGACAGGTGTGGGCTACAGGGAGAGGTTGAGTAGGCTGGGTCTCTATTCATTGTAGCGCAGGAGGATGAGGGGAGATCTTATAGAGGTGTACAAAATCATGACAGGAATAGATCAAGTAGATGCACAGAGTCTCTTGCCCAGAGTAGGGGAATCGAGGACCAGGAGACATAGTTTATAGGGTAAAGGGGAAAAGATTTAATAGGAATCTGAGGGGTAACATTTTCATGCAAACGGTGGTGGGTGTATGGAACAAGCTGCTAGAGGAGGTAGTTGAAGCTGGGACTATCCCAACGTTTAAGAAACAGACAGGTACATGGATAGGACAGGTTTGGGGGGGATATGGACCAAACGCAGGCAGGTGGGACATGTTGGCCGGTGTGGGCAAGTTGGACCAAAGGGCCTGTTTCCACACCATCACTCTATGACTCTAAATGTGCACAAGTCCTGGAGAATAGAAGGGGTGTCCCCTAACATAAAGAATAATGTTATTGAAGAAGATAGACACATAAAGCTGGAGTAACTCAGCGGGAAGAGCATCATCTTTGAGGGGTCGAGTGAGGCTAAACGCAAATTGGAGGAACAGCATCTCATATTTCGCTTGGGCAGCTTACAGCCCAGTGGTGTGAAAATTGATTTTTCTAACTTCAAGTTGCCCCGGCATTCCCTCTCTCTCTATCCCTCCCCCACCCAAGTCGCACCAGCTTCTCGTTATCACCCATCAAACAAATAACAACGGCCTGATTCCTTTATCATCGTTACTTTTTTGCATATCTTTCATTCATTGTTCATTATCTCTCCACAACACCGTCTGTATCTCTCGTTTCTGAAGAAGGGTCTCGACCCGAAACGTCACCCATCCGTTCTCTCCAGCGATGCTGCCTGTCCAGCTGAGTTACTCCAGCATATTGTGCCCACCTTGGATTCAAACCAGCATCTGCAGTTCTTTCCCACGCACTCTCTCGTTTCCCTTGTCCCTAACCGGTCTGAAGAAGGGTCTTGAGCCGAAACGTCACCCATCCCTTCTCTCCAGAGACGCCGCCTGTCCCGCTGAGTTACTCCAGCATTCTGTGTCTGTCTTCGATTTAAACCAGCCTCTGCAGTTCTTTCCCGCACATTTCATCGAAGATTCTCATGAAGACAGCGCACTGCAGAATGCCCTTCGGCCCACCGTGTCCGCTCCGACCAGCGATCCCCGCGCACTAACACTATCCTACACACACTACATTTACGCCAAACCGATTAACCTACAAACCTGCACGTTCTTGGAGTGTGGGAGGAAAACGAAGATCTCGGAGAGAACCCACTGCAAGAATGAAGAAGAGAAAAGGATGTTTAAATACTCCTGTCAGAAGCTGAAAGACGAGGAATAATAACTTTGGAGGGGGCAATATATCGTGGATAATCAATGTTGAGCAGTAAGAGATAAAGAAGTGTGAATGGTCAGGAGTGATTAGATGATGAATACTTAATGCCTCGGAGTAATCTGGGGAGAATAATGGAAGACAAAGGGAGATTAGGCAGTGGGAAAATAATGAACATCCAGGAATGATTTATCGGGAATCGTGAAAGACTCAAGGTGATACAAAGTGTAATGAATGTTCAGGTGAGAATCACGCTGCATCATTATTGTCACGTAGCGATTACGCAGAGATTCATTTGCAAGACGGGATGGAAGTAAGCAGTTCCAGTCATTTTGCGAAATTATATCCGACAATCATTCAGCGTTATATTGGCATGGCTTAACAGAAAAGTGTTGTGTGTAGCTGTTCTTGCATTTTGGAGGACGTTAGCAGAATGTGGAATTTAGAAGGAAGCGCAAAACTGAAAAAACATGGGAGGTAGATTAAAAAATGCTGGAGAAACTCAGCGGGTGAGGCAGCATCTCTGGAGCGAAGGAATAGGTGACGTTTCAGGTCGAGACCCGGAACGTCACCTATTCCTTCGTTCCATAGATTCTGCCTCACCCGCTGAGTTTCTCCAGCATTTTTGTCTACCTTTGATTTTTCCAGCATCTGCAGTTCTTTCTTAAACGATAAAACATGGGATCTCACTTCTCTGGAACGTCGGAGGCTAAGGGAAGACCAGATAGAAATATACAAAGGGGCGGAACGGTAGCGCAGCGGCAGAGTTGCTGCCTTGCAGCGCCAGAGACCCGGGTTCGAACCTGACTACAGGTGCTGCCTGTACAGAGTTTGTACGTATGTTCTCCCCGTGACCCGCGTGGGTGTCTGGGGTTATGGGGAGAAGGAAGGTGAATGGGGTTAAGTAAGTAAGTAAGTTTATTGGCCAAGTATTCACATACAAGGAATTTGCCTTGGTGCTCCGCCCACAAGTAACAACATGACCTACAGTGACAGTTACGAATGACTCAGAAAACACTAAACATTAATAATAATAAAACATTAATGATAAAACACCATTGATCAAGCATGTGAACCAACAAAATACCAGATCAAAGGGAGGCTACAGATTTTTGGCTGGAGTAGAGCAACTACTCGTGGATAAAAACTGTTTTTATGTCTGGCTGTGGCAGCTTTGACAGTCCGGAGTCGCCTTCCAGAGGGAAGTGATTCAAAGAGTTTGTGGCCAGGGTGAGAGGGGTCAGAGATGATCTTGCCCGCTCGCTTCCTGGCCCTTGCAGTGTACAGTTCATCAATGGAGGGAAGGTTGCAGCCAATAACCTTCTCTGCTGATCGGACGATTCGCTGCAGCCTCCAGGTGTCGTGCTTGGGTGGCTGAGCCAAACCAGACCATGATGGAGAAGGTGAGAAGGAAGGAGAGATAGATCAGCCATGATTGAATGGCGGAGTAGACGTGATGGTCTGCTGCGCCACCTTGCCGTCCTAGTTATATTTTATAGATATACTTCTACTTATGAAGTTATACTTTCAATCATCCTTTTGCAACCAGCTGAAGTTCCTTTAGGTCAGTGAAACATTAGTTGCGTTGGCAGGAAGGTTCCACAGAACGATAGTACAATGATTAGCTCCATTTTGGGCGGCACGGTGGAGCGGTGGTAGAGTTGCTGCCTCACAGCGCCAGAGACCCGGGTTCGATCCTGACTACGGGCGCTGTCTGTACGGAGTTTTTACGTTCTCCCTGTGACCTGCGTGGGTTTTCACCGAGATCTTCGGTTTCCTCCCACACTCCAAAGACGTACACGTTTGTAGGTGAATTGGCTTGGTGTAAATGCAAATTGTCCCCAGTGTGTGGAGGATAGTGCTAGTGATTACCAATTGTCTATTGTCAATCCTATACCAAACCCAAACCCATTAGGAGCAGACCAGGGCATTTGATCCAATTTGAGATACCAGCTACCAAGGCAGGTGTATACAGCCATTCATTTTTCCCCCGCACAATTAAAGCATGTAATAATCTTCACCCTCCCATAGTTACTTAACCAGATGCAACTAAATTTAAGGTAGCTCTTTTTCTTCAAGAACTGAGGAATTCTCTGCCGTGGAGGTGGGTTCTCTGGATGCTTTCAAGAGAGAGCTAGAGATAGGGCTTTTAAAAATAGTGGAGTCAGGGGATATGGGGAGAAGGCAGAAACAGGGTACTGATTGGGGATGATCAACCATGATCACATTGAATGGCGGTGCTGGCTCGAAGGGACGAATAGCCTACTCCTGCACCTATTGTCTATTGTCTATAACTCTTTTTTGTTTAAGTCCACCCTCCGCAACCTCCAGTTTAAATTCTATTTGGAATATTTTTGGAGGACCAGGAAACCAAGAACCAAGAACCAAGTGTGCGGGGATCGCCGGTCAGTGCGGACCCGGTGGGCCAAAGGGCCTGTTACAGACTTGCTCCATTACAGACTTGCTGCAAGTTAGTGATAGTGAAGTCACATTTTGACAGTGGATAAAGCTGAGGACATTACCACAAACCAAATAGTGACTTGAATAATGTTGGCCATCGGATTATTGGAGACTCACTGGACCAGGAGCCAGAAGGAATCTGAGATGGAATTTGTTCTGCAAAATGCTGCCTCAGTAATCTCTTGGAAAACTAATCCCAGCCGCTTGAACAAGTTATTTTTATTTCATTGATTTTTTTTTTCTGACATTTTTTTTTTTTTCATTCCTCTCTCACTACTCGACTCTCTTTGGTCAGAGGGTGGCGAATCTGTGGCCAAGTCAATGGATATTTTTAAGGCGGAGATAGACAGATTCTTGATTAGCGCGGGTGTCGGGGGTTATGCGGAGAAGGCAGGAGAATGGGGTTGAGATGGAGGGATAGATCAGCCATGTTTGAATGGAGTAGTAGACTTGATGGGCCGAATGGCTTAATTCTGCTCTATGAATTGATGAACTCCCCACCTTCTCATGTCCTTTGTTCCCACGTCCCCTGCATCATTCACGATGCATGTCTCTTCCATTCCATCAGCTACCCCGCCAGGACAGTTTGGTGTGAAGCAACATAGATCGAGGTGCCCTTAACATCTCTTGACTGAGTTCTAGGGGCAGGTACAATAACATTTAATAGACATTTAGACAGGTACATGGAGAGGAACGATCTGGGTCGTCATGGATGAGTTGGGCCGAAGGGCCTGTTTCCATGCTGTATGACTCTATAACTCTACAAATCTCCTGACCATTGGTGTTCACTCTCGTGCTGTGTCTGTTACACTGGAAGAATACTTGATCCGTAAAGGAAATTGCTCAAGGAGGCTTCCACACAGTTGACTACTCAGCCCCAAAGATCGACCGCTCCTGCTAAATGCAATGGGCTGACGTGTAGTAAGCAACGGAGCGGAATTTTCATCCATTTCAGTAACCCGACCTGACTCGCAGTGTAATCAACGTTGCGGGGGCACAGTTTGTGTTAATAAATTATAATTCTGAAAATGAGGAGAAGATTTTTACCAAAGAACTTTTATTTTTACGAGGATGTTTCCGTAACCGGCTTCCGTCTCCGCACTAGTATCTATGGGATCTTTGGTGCGGAGACGGAAGCCGGTTACGGAAATGTGACCGGAAATTACCCATGAATCTGCCCATGACCGTACTACGTCTTTTTCGTCGAGTGGGCTATCTTGCTCGCTATAGGGTCTTTGCTCAGCCCAACTCTCCCCAAGTGCCGACCGGCTGAGTTGCTCCAGCATGTGTTTCAGTTCCAGGTTAGTTTAGTTTATCATCGCGTGCACCGAGCTTTCTGTTGCGTGCTAACCAGACAGAGGAAAGACAATACATGATTACATCGAGCCATTCACAGTGTACGGACAGACGCATGATAAGGATCATGTATCTGATCAAGTCCGAGGGTCTCCAATGAGGCAGATAGAAGTTCAGCACTGCTCTCTGGTTGTGGTGGGACAATAGACAATAGACAATATGTGCAGGAGTAGGCCATTCGGCCCTTCGAGCCAGCACCGCCATTCAATGTGATCAGTGATAGATCAGAGATGATTGAATGGAAGAGTAGACTCGATGGGCCAAATGTCCTAATTCTGTTCCTAGAACTTATGAACTGATGAAGGTCACGGGGGTATGGGGGGGGGGGGATCATTACTCCCTGGAGCGTCAAAGGCTGAGGGGTGACCTTACAGAGGCATGTAAAATGATGATGATCAGAGACAAGATATACAGCCTTGTTGACCTCTCTACATCGGTGAGACCAAGCGTGGGCTTGGCGATCGCTTGGGCCAAACACCTCCGCTTGGTCCGCAATAACCAACCTGATCTCCTGATGGCTCAGCACTTCAACTCCCCCTCCCATTCCGATTCCAACCCTTCTGTCCTAGGCCTCCAGAGTGAGGCCCAGCACAAATTGCAGGAGCAGCGCCTCATATTTTGCTTGGGTAGTTTACACCCCAGCGGTACGAACCTTGACTTCTCCAATTTCAGGGAGTGTTTCTTGCTCAATTGTGGCTCTGATGTGTGACTGGGACCTCCACGGGGATTTACGAGCAAGTGTCCCAGGGGTGAACTAGACAAACATCTGTAAACATCAGGTGTAGGATTTACAGATGTGAGCCCCCTCTCCCAGTTGGTTTGCAGAATGTTGAACAATATTCCCAGAAGAACCTGCCACTTCATTTTATGCAAAAACACCCCTGGTTTGCTTTCATGTTGCTTTATTGCACAAGGTGGAATTTTCTAAGATTCACAAGGGAAACATGTTTGGATAAACGAACAAGGGGGGAAAGCAGAATCCTTGAAGAAAAAGACCCCATGAGTGTCATGCATCTATTGTGTATTTCTGAAAAGGGAAGACATATAGCCCCCAATGTCGGGGGAGTCCAGAACCAGGGGCCACAGTTTAAGAATAAGGGGTAAGCCTTATTTAGAACAGAGACGAGGAAAAACATAGAGTTGTGAGTCTGCGGAATTCTCTGTCTCAGAGGGCGGTCGGTGGAGGCCGGTTCTCTGGATACTTTCAAGAGAGAGCTAGATAGGGCTCTTGAAGATAGCGGAGTCAGGGGATATGGGGAGAAGGCAGGAACGGGGTAGTGATTGTGGTTGATCAGCAGGGCCAGGATTTTGCCATTAATGCCACAAGTGCCTTTTCATGCCTTTTTTGATGATTTCACCAGGATAATGCCTTTTTCACAATCGAGTGCCTAAATTAGCCTTTTTTAGCCGTTTTGCTAAAAGGTCGTCTGCTATTTTCTCTAGTTGTACTGTGATTACAATGACATTTTCTATGTTAACACATTAATATTAATATTATTATTAACGTGTTAACATAGTATAACTTACAAGAAAACTTCCACCACCGGGGCAAAACCGGGCGCGCCACCTTCGGTCGTTCATTCGTTCGTGCCGCTGCCCACTGGTTCAGTCTTCTCCAAGATCTATTTAAGAAAGAAATTCAGTTGATAGAAAAATCGAAGATAGACAAAAAATGCTGGAGAAACTCAGTGGGTGAAGCAGCATCTATGGAGCGAAGGAATAGACAACATTTTGGGTCGGGACACTTCTTCAGACTGATGTGGGGGGGGGGGGGGGGGTTAAAAAAAGGAAGAGGTGGAGACATTGGGACTAGAAAGGAGAGCTGGGAAGGGGGAGGGGAAGGAGGAGGGGAGGAGGGAGAAGACAAGGGTTATATCAAATAGTAAGATTAAACGAGAAGTTTAATGAGGAGTTACGATGAGGGATTACGTGAAGAGCCCGCTCAGCACGCATGCGCGGCATACTTCAAAGCAGCGGTGTGGAATCACAGATAGACACAGTTATTGAAATGAACATAGTAAAGAAAAGGAGACATCAGTTATCAATTTGACCCATATTATTGAGGGTGGGAGCGGAGGGCACGTAATCCCTCATCGTAAATCCTCATAAAATACAGATCAAACTTCAAACTGGTAAGTTCTCGTGTAATCTTACTATTTTACTTCGGAGTCACGTGAGTGACTACATGAAGACTTTAAAGCTCTGTGATTTCAAACCGTGTAACAGTTATTACTTCACTCACTGCCGAAGTCCTTGAGGGAAGAAGTGTGTTATCGTAATCAACCAATGAATCTGTTTGTAGAAAAACACAACGGTATTTTTTAACAATAACAACAAAGAAATTAAATTGCTCCCCTGGGCTTAAATTAAATATTTGCCGTCTGTAAATTTTTTCCTGCAAATAAAGCAGGTTTTGCCAACGGCTTATTATAAAATGTTCTGAACGTTCTTTCCCCCGACCATCCTGCTGTAGCCAGGATGTGGTCTATAAGCACGTCCATTATTTTGTCCGTCAACGTGGATGCTGCCCTGGTGGAGTGAGATTTGTACATGCTAGTGTTTATCCCAGCAGCTTTTAGCACCTGCTTGAGCCATCTCGAAATGGTTTGGCTTGTCACCCGGTTTTTTTATGACTGACCCACAAGGCTTTTTCACTCCCTCGAATATTTTTGGTTGTGTCTATGTAGGACAGTAGGTGGGTCATGGCACATAACCGTGGTTCTGGCGGGTAAGCCCGGAATTCCACGACTGGATTAGGTGTTCCTGGTCTGCTCTGTTTGATCAGTCCCTGGATAACGACAGAGATCTGGTCTGGAGCTGTGAGCATGGTGTCCAGTCGCAATAGGTGTAGTGACTGGACCCTCTGTGCAGATACAAGTGCCATCAACATGAGTGTTTTGAGCTTAGATTGTTCCAGGTTGAGGGATCTGGCTGGTGGCCATCCCCTGAGGTATGTCAGGACCACACTGACATCCCATATATGGGTGTACCTTGGTCTGGGGGGGCTAAAATTGTAAATACCCTTCATTAGTTTGACCACCAGCGGGTGGGACCCCATGGCCTGTTGTCCTGGAGCTTGTTCTAAATAGACACACAGGGCACTTCTAGCTGTGTTGATGGCACTGTAACTGAGTCCTTCATCGTGGTGAAGGTTTGCCGGGAATTCCAGTACGTTGGTAATTGTAGCGGTTGAGTAGGTGGTCCCTGTATATCCTCCCACTTTTTGATGCTGGACAAGTACTGTTTTCTTGTGGATGTTCGGAGGGATGTCGTGGAGTAATGAGAACCATGGCTGTGTAGGCCAGTCGGGTACTATCAAAATACCTGAAGCAGAGTCCATTTGTATTTTGCGTAGTACACGGCTGATGAGGCAGAAGGGAGGAAATGCATATAAGAAGAAATTTCCCCAATCCAGCGCGAAAGCATCTACCGCTGCTGCCTCAGGGTCTGGTTCCCAAGTGACATACATAGGTACCTGGTGATTTAGCCTTAACGCAAATAAGTCGATATCTGGCATGCCATATTGCTTAATAATCTTTGCAAACACTTTGGGGTTTAACATCCATTCGGTGTTGTCATTAAATTTCCGTGACTTGGTGTCTGCCACTGTATTTAGCTTCTGCTCAGTCCGCAATAACCTACCTGAAGCTGATTTACATCGGGGAGACTAAGCGGAGGTTGGGTGATCGTTTCACCGAACACCTCCGCTCAGTCTGCAATAACCTACCTGAACTCCCGGTGGCTCAGCACTTCAACTCCCCCTCCCATTCCCAATCCGACCTCTCTGTCCTGGGTCTCCTCCATTGCCAGAGTGAGCAACACCAGAAATTGGAGGAACAGCACCTCATATTCCACCTGGGTTGCTTGCGTCCGGATGGCATGAACGTTGAATTCTCCCAATTTTGCTAGCGTCTCCTCCCCTTCCTTAACCCTCGAGCTGTCTCCTCTCATCCCCCCGACCTCGGGCTCCTCCTCCTCCATTTTTTCTTCCTTCTCCCCCCCACCCCCCATCTGTCTGAAGAAGGGTTTTGGCCGAAACGTCGCCTATTTCCTTCGCTCCATAGATGCTGCTGCACCCGCTGAGTTTCTCCAGCATTTTTGTGTACCTTCGATCTTCCAGCATCTGCAGTTCCTTCTTGAACACTGTATTTAGCTTACCTGGCGGGTAAGTTGCTGATAGCCAAATATGTCTTTCGACACACCATTGCCAAATTGTGTTGACCAATTTGTTGCATGATATCGATTTTATGCCGCCCATATGGTTAATGTAGACCACCACCGTAGTATTGTCTATTTATTACCGTACATGCAAGTGATGCATATTGAATGCATATGCCTTTAAACCATAAAAGGCACCCAACATCTCTAGATAGTTAATGCCCAGTGTAAGTAGTAATGATCACTCTAGGTTAGTCCATCTACCACCTGTGCTGGATATGGAGTCAGTCACTCCACGGCCTTGAGCACTGGCATCTGTTTGGATGACTAAAGTAGGGTTAATGATGATGATAGGGCTGAAACTATGCCAAACGTTTTCTGCCCACCACTGTAGTTCTGATATTGCTTCAGTGGGTAATTTCATGATATGATCATAATGACCTGCATGCCGTTTTAGTGCCTGTACCTTTGCTCTTTGCTAGTTTTGATGCAAAGGTCCAAATTGTGTAGCCGGAAATGCTGTTACCATTTCCCCAATTACTCTTGCTACTTGTCAAATAGTTGGTCGCTCGTTGACCATTAAATTGTTGCATGATTGTGCCAATTCAGTTGTTGTGTCTTTTGGCAAAGTTACAGACATGTGGGCTGAGTTAATTGTGAAGCCCAAGTAGGCTATGGATGGCTTCAACTTAGATTTATCTGGTGTAAGACAAATCCCAAGGTTTCGAACAACTGTTTGGTAGCTGACACAGCTGATATGCCAATTCCATGGTCTTGCCTACTATTAAGATATCATCAAGGTATGCCATGACCATATGTTTTTGTCTTCTTAATATTGCCAGGGCTGGTGTTAACCCATTGGGTAATGTTTTAAACTGCCATAGCTGCCCCATCCAGGTAAATTTCAGGTATCTGCGATGATCCTTGTGAATGGGTACTGAATAGTAAGCATCTTTGAGGTCAATGCTTGCCATGAAGTATCCTTTGGAAATCAGTTGTTTGGCAGTAACAAACGTTTCCATTTTGAAATGTACATACTTAACAAACATATTTAGTGAAATTAAGTCAATGATGATGCGACATCCACCATCTTTTTTAGTTTTAGTGAATATTTTTCTAGTATAAATTGTATTTTGTATCCACTAATGCTATTGAGTATATACTTGTCATTCGTGATAGACTCCCATGCTTCCTTAAACAGGTGTAATCTCCCCCCTGTTAGTATTGCGCCCCTACTTTCTATATGCTGATAGGAACCAGACCCACCTACCTCCATGGTTATGGGTGTTTCTTCTGTCTCTTCCCAGGCCAGCGAGTCTTGCGTGTTGTCTGACGTGACGGTGATCTTTGGGGTTGGCGCATTTTCCATGGGGTCCGCTCTGGGACTTGGTCTAAAAAATACTTCAGGTGGTGATATGCGGACCCCGAGCTTTCACCAGTCCCATAGGGTAGACGTCGACTGGTGGACGCGATGGGGTGCTGCCGCTTGGGTATTGTTGTTTTGGGTTTGCTTGTCCCGGGGCCTGCCCTCATGAGACCGAAAGTTTTTTAGAGGCCTCTTCCATATCCTTTACTTTTTTCGTGAGGTCTTTGCCAAAGAACAGTGTGTCTGGCTCAGTGGCTGGGGTTTTGCACAACCCCGCAAATTTTGGATTTAGGGTAGCTCTTATAATTTCTTTACGGAGGTTATTTATCTCGAACTGCGTGTTGCACAACAGCGTGAGAGTTGGTTAGTGGTCATCTCTGTAACGTCCACAGAACGAGCAAATGATGTGATGGCTGACGTCAGGAGCCTGAGGATCCGCTGCAGTTTCAGCTCCTGGTTCCGTATATTTGTCCCGACGTGCCCCCAGATTTGGCTGTTGACAGCCGGCACTTTGAGAGACTCATAATTTTTTGGAGCTGTGTACAATTCTAAGGCCTCATTAACCACCTGCTCCTGTAGGGCCTGTTGGAGAGGTGGTTAATGCTGGCCGCTAGTTTAGGCTCTAATGGCCTTCCTGCACGTGGGGCTGCCACGTAGCGGTCCACCACACCCAGCAGCTCTTCCTGGTCCTGCACCCCTTGCATACTCCCGACTTCTTCAGCCAGCGTCCCCTCTTCCTGACCAGCCCAGTCCTGGTCGCCAAAGCTGCCCTCGGGTGAGGAGGAAGCGATGGCCAGTGCACAAGGCACTGTGGAGGGAGTGCCTGAACTCCCCCGGCGAGACTGCTCCCCACGCAGCGCGTCTCGCTGGACCACCTGCTCCAGGAGCTGCTCCATGCGGCTCTCCCCTGAATGGGTGGTGAGACGTCCCTGTCCGACGAGAAACCCAACCTCAGGGTACTTACCTGACGGTCTGTTCTTTCAATCTGTAGCGGGAGCGCCTGACTCCCGATGCGGCCGCTGTTGCACTGCTGAACGCAATGCCGCGCATGCGTGCTGAGCGGGCTCTTCACGTAGTCACTCACGTGACTCCGAAGTAAAATTAGAGGTCAATGTAGACTACCCAAGCAAAATACCCAAGCTGTCTCCTCACTACATTTACAGTCGCAAATCTGAGTTTTTGAGTGATCTGTGCAAGACATTCATTGATGCTGGAATTCCACTGTGGAAATTGGAAAACAAATCTCTCAGAGGCTTTTTTAGAGGAATTTCACAGAGGAACATAAACCAGGCGAGTTATCACTATGTAAAAATGATGCAACTTCAACATTGTTGTGCAGAAAATTAGAGATGAAGTTGCATGCAACAAAAGATGGATCTCAACAGACGAGACAACCGTTGCTGTGGGAAGATATGTTGCCAATATGGTCATTGGTACACCGGAAACAAGTCAACCATCAAAGGAGTATTTGTTGACATCGGAAGTATTAGAGAAGTCAAACAACTCAACTATTGCTCAGTTGTTTACATCTTCACTTGCTGTACTTTGGCCAGAAGGTATAAAACATGAGAATGTTCTTCTGTTTGTGACTTAAAGTTTTATTCCCCAAAATGTTGCATTTGACATACTTAGTTCAAGGACTTCATAGAATTGCCAAGCACATATGTAGCTTGTTTCCAAATGTCGATCGCCTAGTTTCCAATGTGAAGAAAATCTTCCTCAAAGCACCGTCATGTGTACAGTTGTTCAAGGAAATGGCACCCGAAATTTCGCTACCTCCTCAGCCTGCTTTGACTAGGTGGGGTACATGGCTCTCTGCTGTATTCTACTATGCTGCAAACTTTGAAAAGATAAAAGAAATCGCCAACTGTTTTAAGTTGAAGAATCTGCTGGAGTCAGGATCGTCAGTGAAATCATGCAGAAAAAGTCCCTCCACCGCGATCTTGTGTTTATTGTTTCCAATTTTGCAAACTTCCCACAAGCTATCACTTCCCTTGAGAAATGTGGCGAAACATTAGTGCATTACTTGCAGGCTTTCAACATAGTAACGGACGATATTTGTAAAGTTCCTGGCGATGCAGGTAAAGATATACAAGGAAAATGTGAGAGAGTGGATATTAGCTAACAAAGGTCTTGAAGAAATAGCAAACATAGCTAAAGTTCTCAAATGTAGTTATAATGCACAAGATATCGACATGAATATAGAGTCTGTAGCTTGTTTTGGGTGTGCACCAGTGACCTCAGCTGAGGTAGAAAGAAGTTTTCCACAACTGAAGCATACTCTGTCTGATAGACAATAGTTTAACACCAGATAATTTGAAAAAAAATGCTAGTAATTATGTGCAACCAGGCAACTTTGGTCATTTAATGTAGCATACCTTTATATTATATTTTTTAACCATATTTTGATGGTGGAAATCTTTTTCATGCCTTTTTTATAATTTTATTCTTCCTTTTTGCCTGCCTCGTTCAGAGTTTTTTAGTGCCTAAACATTAGAGCATCCTGGCTCTAATGATCAGTCTTGATCACATTGAATGGCGGTGCTGGCTCAAAGGGGCGAATGGCCTACTCCTGCACCTATTGTCGATTGTCATAGAGTCAATCAGTGATACAGTGTGGAAACAGAACCTTTCGGCCCAACTTGCCCACACCGGCCAACGTGTCCCAGCTACACTAGTCCCACCTGCCCACGTTTGGTCCATATCCTTCCACACCTGTCCTATCCATGTACCTGTCTAACTGTTTCTTCAATGTTAGGATAGCCCCAGCCTCAACTACCTCCTCTGGCAGCTTGTTCCATACACCCACCACCCTTTGTGTGAAAATGTTATCTCCTCAGATTGCTATTAAATCTTTTCCCCATCACCTTAAACCTATGTCCTCTGGTCCTCGATTCCCCTACTTTGGGCAAGAGACTCTGTGCGTCTACCCGATCTATTCCCCTCATGATTTTATCCACAATTTTATATTTCAGAAGTATGCTCTGAAGAAGGGTCTCGGCTCGAAACGTCACCTTTTCCTTCTCTCCGGAGATGCTGCCTGTCCCGCTGAGTTACTCCAGCTTTCTGTGTTTATACTCCAAGAAACAAAGCCAAGAATGGCTGAACATGGGTAGAGGTCCCCCTGGTCCTCACCTTTCACACCACCAGCCTCCGCATGCTACTCATCATCCTCCGACATTTCCGCCACCTTCCACGTGGTCCCACCACCTGTCACATCTTCCCAGTCCACCACCCCCCTCTCCGCCTTCCACAGAGACCATTCTCTCCGCAACTTCTGGGCTTGCTCATCCCTTTCCCATCCAAACCCCCCTCCCCCCTTCCCAAGGTACGTTCTCCTGCAGCACAGGGCCGCACTGTAGCACAGCGGTAGAGTTGCTGCCTCACAGCGCCAGGGACCCGGGTTGGATCCTGTCCACAGGTGCTGGCTGTACGGAGTTTGGATGTTCTCCCTGATTTCTCTGCGTGATTTCCCTGCAGGTGCTCCAGTTTCCTCCCACAATCCAAAGGCAAAGGCCAGTTCATTGGCTGTATTTAAGAGGGAGTTAGGTGTGGCCCTTGTGACTAAAGAGATCAGGGGGTATGGAGAGACGGCAGGTACAGGATACTGAGTTGGATGATCAGCCATGATCATATTGAATGAGTGCAGAGAAGGTTCACCAGACTGATTCCTGGGATGTCAGGACTGTCTTATGAAGAAAGACTGGATAGACTTGGCTTATACTCTCTAGAATTTAGGAGATTGAGAGGGGATCTTATAGAAACTTACAAAATTCTTAAGGGGTTGGACAGGCTAGATGCAGGAAGATTGTTCCCGATGTTAGGGAAGTCCAGGACAAGGGGTCACAGTTTAAGGATAAGGGGGAAATCCTTTAAAACCGAGATGAGAAGAACTTTTTTCACACAGAGAGTGGTGAATCTCTGGAACTCTCTGCCACAGAGGGTAGTCGAGGCCAGTTCATTGGCTATATTTAAGAGGGAGTTAGATGTGGCCCTTGTGGCTAAGGGGATCAGAGGGTATGGAGAGAAGGCAGGTACGGGATACTGAGTTGGATGATCAGCCATGATCATATTGAATGGCGGTGCAGGCTCGAAGGGCCAAATGGCCTACTCCTGCACCTAATTCCTATGTTTCTATGTTTCTAACTGGGTTTTCTCCGAGATCTTCGGTTTCCCCCCACACCCCAAAGACGTACAGGTTTGTATGTTAATTAGCTTGGTAAATGTAAAAATGATCCCTAGTGGGTGTAGGATAATGTTAATGTGCGGGGATCGCTGGTCGGTGTGGACCCGGTGGGCCGAAGGGCCTGTTTCCGCGCTGTATCTCCAAACTAAACAAAACTAATCTAAGGTAGACAAAAATGCCGGAGAAACTCAACGGGTGAGGCAGCATCTATGGTGCGAAGGAATGGGTGACGTTTCGGGTCGAGACCCTTCTTCAGGGTCAAGAAGGGTCTCGACCCGAAATGTCACCTATTCCTTCGCTCCATAGATGCTGCCTCACCCGCTGAGTTCCTCCAGCATTTTTGTCTACCTTCGATTTTTCCAGCATCTGCAGTTCTTTGGTAAACTAAACAAAACTCTCTCTTGATAATTGATCGCTGGTCAGCGCGGACCCGGTGGGCCGAAGTTCCCAAGCTGTATCTCTAAAACAGATGGGGGACTAAGCCGGGCAGGTAGTGGAGGGGGATGGACAGGCAACGCATCGGGTTGGATCCCACCACAGATTCTGCCCGACCCGCTGAGATCTTCTACAACTTTGTGTTTTGTCCTCCACGGATTGCTGAGAGAAAATGGAGTTCTTCCAACACTCTATGGCCTTGTCGGACTGGGTGGGCCGAAGGGCTTGTTTCCGCACTGCATCCCTAAATGAAACTCGTGAAGGGCCTGTCCCACTGTATGAGGTAATTCAAGAGTTCTCCCGAGTTTTCCCCTGATTCGAACTCGGAGAATGTCCGTAGGAGTTTGTGGATGTCCCGTAGCGGCTCGTGATGCTAACGGTAGGTACTCGGGAAATCCGGTGAACTCGTGATGTTTTTTTTCAATACTGTGATGAATGTCCACGAGTAGAAAAAATACATGTGATGAAAAAATATGTTACTTTTAATCGTACGAGCTGCTACGAGACATCCACGAACTCCTACGGACCCGCTACGGACATTCTCCGAGTTCGAATCGGGGAACTCTTGAATGACCTCGTACAGTGGGACAGGCCCTTAACTTTGTGTCTTTTAATTCACATAGCGCGCACTCCTTTACAGGATGTTTTGAAAGGATTTGACAGCCACTGAAGTAATTCTGAAGTGCAGTCACTGCAGTTATCTATTTACCTTGTGGACAGATCTCACATACTGTCGTACGGAGTGTTATTAACCACTCGCTGTGTTTCAGTGATGTGCAGTGATCAATAGTAATTGGCCTCTTCACTCTAATGCAATGAGATCTTTTACATCTATCTCGGGGAGTCCTAGTTTACAGCAGCATCAGAGAGACAGCAACATCCGCAGCATAACACGAACTTGGCGATGAAAAGGAGATAGACACAAAAGGTTGGAGTAACTCAGCGGGACAGGCAGCGTCTCTTCGATAGAAGGAATGGGTGACGTTTCGGGCCGAGACCCTTCTTGATGAAAAGGAGTGTTGGTATGGTTTTTAACTGCACAAATCCAGTCTTTAGCGTCATAGAGTGATACAGTGTGGAAACAGGCCCTTCAGCCCAACTCGCCCACACCGGCCAACAATGTCCCAGCTATACTATTCCCACCTGCCCACGTTTGGTCCATATCCCTCCAAACCTGTCCTATCCATGTACCTGCCCAACTGTTTCTTAAACGATGGGATAGTCTCAGCCTCAACTACCTCCTCTTGCAGCTTGTTCCATACACCCACTACCCTCTGTGTGAAAAAGCTGTCCCTCGGATTCCTATTAAATCTTTTCCCCTTCACCTTGAACCTATGTCCTCTGGTCCTCGATTCCCCTACTCTGGGTAAAAGGCTCTGTGCATCTACCCGATCTATTCCTCCCATGATTTTGTACACCTTTAAGTTACTCCAGCTTTTTGTGTCTATCTTTAATTTGGTTTAGTTTAGCTTAGTTTAGAGATACTAAGCCCCATCGATGTCCATGCAGACCATGTGACCCCCCGCTACACTCCAACACTATCCTACACATTCTGAGTTCGAATCGGGGGACAAATACAGTGGGGACACTTAACTTTGTGTCTTTTAATTCATAGCCAATGTTTTAACCCACACACTGGAGTATTTGTGTGTCACTGCAGTTTTACCTTTGGACCTCTCACATACTTGACGGAAGGACACTCGCTGCTATTGATGGCAGTGATCAGCGTAGGTCACTTATGCAAGGTTATCTATCTTCCCAGGCATCAGAGGACGGGACTCCGTCATAACACGAACTTGGCTGAGAGATAGACACAAAAGGTTGGGTAACTCAGCGGGCAGCAGCGGCTTGTATGGGTACTCGGGGAATTTAGGAAAAGAGGGGATGTTTTTTAACTGACAAATCCAGTCTTTATCTACAATCTCGCAGCCCAAAAACCCAATGTCCCGCATGTCACGTTTGGTCCAAATCCCTCCAAACTGTCCTATCCAAACTGTCCGTCCAGACAGCCTCAACTACCTCCTCTTGCAGCTGTTCCATAGGTCTACCCGTAGTCTGTGGATCGAATCCCGGGTCACCTTGGCGCTCTGGCATTCTACTATGGGTAAGACAGCAACATTTTGTACCGCTACTCCAGCTTTTTGTGACTTTCAAGGAAGTTTGCAGAGTTTTTAGAGATACTATTTCCACAAATTGTTGTGGCACAAATGGCCCATAACGGAGGACAAAGCTTGCGATTGAGAGGAGAAAAGCTTCAAGGAGGTGTGTGGGGCAGGTTATTTTTATACAGACGGTGGCAATCCTGGCACCCACCATCCCACCAACGTGGAGGGAACGTACCCTGCAATTCTCCTTTAAATTTTGTCCGCACTGTGGCCTCAAGTCTTTGATATTTCCACCCTGGAATAACAAAGGTTCTGACCGTCTACATTTAATTTAAAAGTAGACAGGATTTAAAAAAAATGATAGATTGTCCCTACTGTGTGTAGGATAGGGCTCTTAAAGATAGCGGGGTCAGGGGATATGGGAAGAAGGCAGGAACAGGGTGACTGATTGGGGATGATCACATTGAATGGTGGTGCTGGCTCGAAGGGCCGAATGGCCTACTCCTGCACCTATTGTCTATTGTCGTTACATTCTTTCTCCATCTCTGGATAGGATAAAATGTAGGCGGAGATAGTTACCTATTGTCTATTGATAGTGCTAGTGTGCGGGGATCGCTGGTCGGCGCGGACCCGGTGGGCCGAAGGGCCTGTTTCTGCGCTGTATCTCTAATCTCTAAACTAAACCGGGGAAAAAAATGACGGAATGGTTAACAAACGCACTGGGTTAGTTAATTAAATATTTTTTTGAAAAGCAAGGCTTATTGGCTCTGCACAGCTAAGAATGGAGATGGCTTCACAGGATTCTGAACACATTTCGTTGCCTATGTTATGTTTAATTGCCAGTAGATTCGATGTTAATTAATTTACCAGCCCTCATTTAATACCCAGCAAAATTACACACTATCTAGGTTGTGATACCCAATTATTCCTGGACTGAATGACCTGTTTTCACCATTTGTAGATGTGAGATTCTGTGACGAGGTTTTCCCTGGGGCACTCCGCTGAAATCACGGCCCTCCTCTCAATCCGGGCAACCCCTTTAGTGTCTTCAGTCAGAGCCACGGATGCAGCGTTTGGTGTAAGATAATTCAAGTCCGATTGAAGAGAGTTTGAAGACCTCCAGTGAGGTGGATAAGGACATAAGTGATAGGAGCAGAATTGGGCCATTCGGCCCATCAAGTCTACTCTGTCATTCAATCATGGCTGATCTATCCTTCCCTCCCAACCCCATTCTCCTGTCTTCTCCCCATAACCCCTGACATCCATACTAATCAAGAATCTATCAATCTATTTTTATTTAATGCATTGGCTTGTCCTCCACAGCCTTCTGTGGCTAAGAATTCCACAGAATCACCACCCTCTGTCTAAAGAAATTCCTCCTCATCTCCTGCCTCGAGGAACGTCCTTTTATTCTGAGGCTGTGGCCTCTGGTCTTAGACTCTCCCACTAGTGGAACGCACACCTCCAGATTCAGGGACAGTTTCTTCCCCGGCTGTTATCAGGCATCTGAGTCATCCTACCACAACCAGAGAGCAGTCCTGAACTACTATCTCCCTCATTGGTCACCCTCGGACTATCTTTGATTCTGGCTTTACCTTGCACTGAACCTTACTCCCTTATCATGTATCTGTACACTGTAAGTGGCTCGATTGTAATCGTGTATTGTATTTCCGCTGTCTAGTTGGCACGCAACAAAAGGCTTTTCACTGTACCTCGGGGAATAGGTATAGAAGTGTGAAAACGCACATGTGTAATCCCGCCACCTGCTCCATGGTCGGGTAGTCGGTGACTAAACACTTCAGTAGAGGTTGCGATCGCGGTCGCACACGGCACTGTAAGGCAGCGTGCCCGTTGATGTTTACAACCATGATGATTAGTTTTGGAGATAGAGCGCGGAAACAGGCCCTTCGGCCCACCGTGTCCGCGCCGTCCAGCGACCCACCGCACACCAACACTATCCTATACACACTAGGGACTCTTTACAATTGCACTGGCCAAACCTGTACGCCTTTGGAGTGTGGGAGGAAACCGAAGATCTAGGAGAAAACCCATGCAGGTCACGGGGAGAACGTACAAACTCCGCACAGACAGCCCGGCGCTGTAAGGCAGCAACTCTACAAAATAAAGTTATTATTATTATTGGGCTGAATTGGGCTGAGGGGCCTGTCTCTGAGCTGTATGGAGTATTGTGTACAGTTTTGGTCCCCTAATTTGAGGAAGGATAGTCTTGCTATTGAGGGAGTGCAGCGTAGGTTCACAAGATTAATTCCCGGGATGACGGGACTGTCGTAGGCTGAGAGAATGGAGCAGCTGGGCTTGTATACTCTGGAATTTAGAAGGATGAGAGGGGATCTCATTGAAGCCAATGATTGTTAAGGGTTTGGACACGCTAGAGGCAGGAAACATGTTCCCAATGTTGGGGGAGTCCAGAACCAGGGGCCACAGTTTAAGAATAAGGGGTAAGCCATTTAGAACAGAGACGAGGAAACACTTTTTCACACAGAGAGTTGTGAATCTGTGGAATTCTCTGCCTCAGAGGGCGGTGGAGGCCGATTCTCTGGATACTTTCAAGAGTGAGCTAGATAAAGATAGTGGAGTCAGGGGATATGGGGAGAAGGCAGGAACAGGGTACTGATTGTGGATGATCATCCATGATTACATTGAATAGCGGTGCTGGCTCGAAGGGCCAAATGGCCTACCCCTGCACCTATTGGCTGTCATCTATTATCTATCCTTGTAACTAGACCTCAGTCTGAAGATGGGTCTCGGGTCGAGACTCTTCTTCTGAGACCCTCTCAGTCTGACTCTAGTATGAATATTGTCTTCACTCATTTCAAATAACCCTTGCGTTCCCTCGCTCTCTGTCCCTCCATGACATTAGTCATCCTGCTAGTTCCACTCTTCGCATCCCTTCGTTGTCACCTCTTCCACAGCCAACAAGGGACCATTGTGGGCTCCACCTTTCCTTGGTCATCAGTGATTTGTCCTGTACCTTTTCATACCTTTAGTATCCCTCTCCCCTGACTCTCAGTCTGAAGAAAGGGTCACCACCCGAAACGTCACCTACTCCTTCTCTCCAGAGATTACTCCAGAGTTACTCCAGCATTTTGCGTCTATCCTTGATTTAAATCAGCATCTGTAGTTCCTTCCTACACACTATACCTCAGGGGTTTATTGCGAGTGCAAATGTAAAGATATGTCATGGCAATTGTTTTGGGACTGCATTTGGTAAATTGTGCACTGTTTTGCTCCTTTTACTTAAACAGCGCCAGAGACCCAGGTTCTACGGGCGCTGTCTGTACGGAGTTTGCACGTTCTCCCCGTGGGTTTTCTCCGGGTTTCTCCGCTTTGCTCCCACACTCCAAAGACGTGCGGGTTTGTGAGTTCATTGGCTTGTGTAAATTATAAATTGTCCCTAATGTGTGTAGGATAGCGTTAATGTGCGGGGATCGCTGGTCAACATGGACTCGGTGGGCTGAAGGGCCTGTATCTCCAAAGTCTGAAATACAGTGTAAAGGACGTACTGTTTCAAAGAGGCAATACCTTGGAAGTTTGTTCACGGATGATGAATTTGCAGTATGAGGGGAGATGAACTTGCATTCTTTAGACTACAGCAAAATGAGAAAAGATTTTATTGAAACATAAAATTCTTACCGTTTTATACCTTCATGGCTGGGAGAATGTTTGGCCCGCAAGAATTGTTTCAATGCTCCACGACTGTATCACTTCTAAACAACAGAGGAACGAAGATAGGTTGTAAGTTCAGAAGTGATAGGAGTAGAATTAGGCCATTCGGCCCATCAAGTCCACTCCGCCATTCAATCATGGCTGATCTATCTCTCCCTCCAAACACCATTCTCCTGCCTTCTCCCCATAACTCCTGACACAATAGACAATGAGTGCAGGAGTAGGCCATTCGGCCCTTCGAGCCAGCACCGCCATTCAATGTGATCATGGCTGATCACATACACTCGAACGAATCAAGAATCTATCAATCTTCCTGTTAAAATGCCCGTTGACTTGGCCTCCACAGCCTTCTGTGGCAATGAATTCCATTAATTCACCACCCTCTGGCTAAAGAAATTCCTCCACATCTCCTTCCTAAAGAAACGTCTTTTTAATTCTGAGGCTGTGGCCTCTGGTCTTAGACTCTCCCACTGTGTGTGTTTTTTTTAAAGCATAATGATGGTAGAATGGGTTTGAGGTAGGGTTGCCAACTTTCTCACTCCCAAATAAGGGACAAAAGGTCGAAATAAGGGACAAATTCCCCACGGCAATTCGTCGACTGACTCGGCCGTGGCTGGGTGAATGATGAGTTGGGCCCGGGAGCTGGACTGCACACAAAGCCCAGCCGGCGGGCCAGCTGAGGAGTTTTGGCCCGGGCCGCGCAACGTTGCCCGCAAAGTCCAGCGTCCCGTCCAACTCATGAACCGATGATCGGCCATGAGAAGGAGGGGTGGTGGTGGTGTCGGCGGTAAGAGAAGGTCCGAAGGTCGGACAGCTGGCCGGGCTGCCGACCGACGGGGCCACGGGCGAGGCGCTGCTGCACTCCACGGGCTGCACTACATCGGGACGGGTGAGGCGCGGCCGGACACGGCGTTCCGACCCGACAGTCCCCTCGACCCGAGTAGTAGCAGTCAAACACGGGACAAGGGCAGTCCTGTACGGGAGAAACTAATTTAGCCCAATATACGGGAGGTCCCGTGAATCTGGATGTGTGCGTTTTCACACTTCTGTACCTTTTGCCCGATGGGAGAGGGGAGAAGAGGGAGTGACCGGGGTGAGACTGGTCCTTGATTGTGCTGCTGGCCTTGCCGAGGCAACGTGAGGTGTAGATGGAGTCAACGTGTGATGGTCCAGGCTGCGTCCACAATTCTCTGTTTTGTGGATGCGGCAGGTGTTATATAAATATACATCTATGGCACATATCAGCAACATCTGACCATTAAACCATTGATCTGGCTAATGGTGTCCTGAAGGAAATGAGATCTGCTATCCTTTAAGGCAGATAAAATGGTGGTGTTTAAGAGGCTTTTAGATAGCCACATGGATATGCAGGGAATGCAGGGACATGGATCACGTGCAGGCAAATGTGATTAATTTAGCATGGAATCGTGTTCAGCACGGACATGGTGGGCCGAAGGGCCTGTTCCTGTGATGTACTGCTCTATGTTCTGTGGGAGGCTTTTCTATGGGCACATGGATATGCAGGGAATGGAGGGATATGGACCACATACAGTCAAAGCAATATGTTCAGCATGGACATTGTGGGCCGAAGGGCTTGTTCCTGTGCTGTACTATTCTATGTTTAGTTGGGTTGAGTTTAGTTTTGTTTAGTTTAGAGATACAGCGCGGAAACAGGCCCTTCGGCCCACCGGGACCGCGCCGACCAGCGATCCCCGCACATTAACACTATCCTACACCCACTAGGGACAATTTTTACATTTACTAAGCCAATTAACCTACAAACCTGCACGTCTTTGGAGTGCGGGAGGAAACCGAAGATCTCGGAGAAAAACCCACGCAGGCCACGGGGAGATCGTGCAAACTCCGTACAGACAGCACCCGTAGTCGGGATTGAAAGCCGGGTCTCCGGCGCTGCATTTGCTGTAAGGCAGCAACTCTACCGCTGTGCCACCGTGATGTTCTAGGCTTTTGGATAGCCACATGGATATGCAGAGAATAGAGTGATATTGGATCAAGTGCAAGCAGTTTGATCAATTTATGTTGGCAATGTGTCCAGCATGGACATGGTGGGCCGAAGGGCCTGTTCCTGTGCTGTACTCTTCAATGTTCCACGTTCTGTCAGCGCCGACTCTCCGTCAGAATTCCGCAATGTATTCCACCCTTCTCGCACTTTGCTTGCAACCCTGCTGACTATTCTCCGGCAGCTGAGCGCTATCTTCGGAAGCCTCCTCGTCGGATGCCTGCCCTTATCTCCCCTTGCTTTGATTACTAATGTAGTTTGATAAAGCTCTGTGAAAGCTCATGGTATGTTCTGCGCTGATAAAGGCTCGACACGGTGCAAGTCGCTGTTCACGCTCCCCTATCTCATGTTCGCCCCGAACAATGAATATTCCAAGTGCCGAAGGAGCCCGCTGGAGCAGCGAGTAACCACTTTAGTTTTTGTGTGGTTTAGTTTAGAGATACACAAGTGGCAACAGGCCGACCCAGCGATCCCCGCACGCTAATGCACTCCTATTAGGCTAGACAAAAAAGCTGGAGGAACTCAGCGGGGTGAGGCAGCATCTATGGAGCGAAGGAATAGATGACTGTTCAGTCTGAAGAAGGGCCTCGACTATTCAAGAGATTCAAGATTCACGTGAGTTTATTGTCATGTGTCCCAGATAGGACAATGAAATTCTTGCTTTGCTTCATAGATGCTGCCTTACCCGCTGAGTATCTCCAGCATTTTTGTCTACCTTCTGTTTTTCCAGCATCTACAGTTGTTTCTTAAACTATCCTATTAGGGACAACGTTATATTTACACCAAAGACAATGAACCTACAAACCCGCACGCCTTTGGAGTGTGGGAGGAAACCGAAGGAACCGAGCAAACCCACGCAGGCAGACAAACTCCATACAGACAGCACCCGTAGTCGGGATCGAACCCGGGCCCCTCACGCTGTAAGGCAGCAACCCGCCCACTGCGCCATCGTGCTGCCTCAAGGGGAAGCAACGGATTTTTCTTGCGGTGGGACGGGGAATGGCAGTAACAAAGAAACATAGAAAACAGGTGCAGGAGGAGGCCATTCGGCCCTTCGAGCCAGCACCTCCATTCATTCTGATCATGGCAGTGTTGGGAAAATAAACAAAGTAGACCTCCTCCGCATCTACTTTCAGCCTGAAGAGGGGTCCCGACCCATAACGTCACCCATCCTTTTTTTACTCCAGCACTTTGTTATAAACTGCCATCTGCAGTTCTTTGTTTTGATAAACAAGCTTGTTTACAGTCATAGAGTGATATAGAATGGAAACAGGCCCTTTGGCCCAACTTGCCCACACCGGCCAACAATGTTCCAGCTACACTAGTCCCACCTGCCTGCGCTTGGTCCATATCCCTCCAAACCTGTCCTATCCATGTACCTGTCCAAATGTTTCTTAAACGTTGGGATAGTCCCAGCCTCAACTACCTCCTCTGGCAGCTTGTTCCATACACCCACTGTGTGAAAAAGTTACCCCTCGGATTCCTATTAAATCTGTTCCTCCTTCACCTTGAACCTGTGTCCTCTGGTCCTCGATTCCCCTACTCTGGGTAAAAGACTCTGCGCATCTACCCGATCATGATTTTGCACACCTCCATAAGATCACCCCTCATCCTCCTGTTTCCACGCTGTATCTCTAGACGAAACTGAATTTAAGTTCAGTTTAGTTTAGAGATACAGCGTGGAAACAAGCCCTTCGGCCCACCGACCACAACCAGTGCTGAACTACTATCTACCTCTCTGGAGACATTCGGACTATCCTTGATCGGACTTTACTGGCTTTACCTTGCACTAAACGTTATTCCCTTACCGTGTATCTGTACACTGTAAGTGGCTCGATCATGCTCACGTGTTGTCTTTCCGCTGACTGGTTAGCAGGCAACAAAAGCTTTCCACTGTACCTCGGTACACGTGACAATAAACTAAACTGAAAGTGAACTGAAATCCGGGATGTGGCGTCATGGCATGCCGGGATTGTAACTACATTGCCAGCGACCTCCGCTGGCATGCGGCGCGCGAGATAACGGCTAAGTTACTCGGTGAATGATCCGTATTAGCGACACAGGTTCAAATCCCACCCTGGCTGCGGAGGAGTTTAATATCCAGTTGATTGGAAAGCTGGTATCAGTAGCAGCGATCACCGAAAGCTCACCTGATCCTCTAATCCCTTCCAGAGAAGAAAATCCGAGGACTTTATCCCATCCCCAGCCACGCCGTTGGTTTTTATGTGACCCAGCAAGCAAGCAGCGGTGGTTTCAAGAAGCATTGTTGCATGCTGACCAGTCAGCAGTAGGACAAGGAGATAGACACAAAAAGATTGGAGTAACACAGGCAGCATCTCTGGAGGGAAGGAATGGGTGATGTTTCGGGTCAAGACCCCTCAAGGGTCTCAACGTCACCCGTTCCTTCCCTGCCTGTCCCGCTGAGTTATTCCAGCATTTTGCGTCTATAGAAACATAGAAACATAGAAAATAGGTGCAGGAGGAGGCCATTTGACCCTTCGAGCCAGCACCGCCGTTCATTGTGATCATGGCTGATCGTCCCCAATCAATAAAACGTGCCTGCCTTCTCCCCATATCCCTTGATTCCACTAGCCCCTAGAGCTATAGAAACTAGCCCCTGGAGCTATAGGTTATCTTCGATTTAAACCAGCATCTGCAGTTCCATCCACAGTGAATCTTAGGCTGACTGCCGACACTCAGCCAACCGCTGAAGGTTGATGGAATTTTTCAAATCGGGAAGCAATCGATTAACGGGCATAACATTTAAATAAATCACAATCAAATCCCCACAAGCTGAAAGGGAGGAATTAAAAACGATATCATATTAGCAATATTCATAATCGCGTCATCGGGGAATCTTTCCATTCGATATTTAGTTGCGTTGAGTCTAGTTTATTGTCATGTGTGCCGAGGTACAATAGACAATAGACAATAGGTGCAGGAGTAGGCCATTCGGGCTTTCGAGCCAGCACCACCATTCAATGTGATCATGGCTGATCATCCCCGTTCCTGCCTTCTCCCCATATCCCCTGCCTCCGATATCTTTAAGAGCCCTATCTAGCTCTCTCTTGAAAGCATCCAGAGAACCTGCCTCCACCGCCCTCTGAGGCAGAGAATTCCACAAACGCACCACTCTCTGTGAGAAAAAGTGTTTCCTCGTCTCTGTTCTAAATGGCTTGCTCCTTATTCTTAAACTGTGGCCCCTGGTTCTGGACTCCCCCTACATTGGGAACATGTTTCCTGCCTCGAGTGTGTCCAAGCCCTTAACAATCTTATATGTTTCAAGTACAGTGTTGCTTGTGTTGCTTTTGATGGCACTGGGCCTGTACTCGCTGGGGTTTAGAAGAATGAGGCGAGGGTGGGGGGGGGGGCCTCATTGGAACGTACTGAATAGTGAAAGGCTCCGATAGTGGATGTGGAGAGGATGTTTCCACCCGGAAATGGTACGACTACTCACGGCCATAAGGGCATCACACTGGTGACGTCTGTATGGCCGTGAGTCGTGGCCCAAAGAGTCGTACCTTGTTCTGGTCGCCGCTGGATTTTCAATGGGTTGAAAATTTTCGGTGACCTGCCACGACTATGACGGGCGCCGGCAAGTCACCGAAAATAATGGTGTAAGTGGGACAGGCAATCTGGGAAACGAGAGATACCGACGGTGACGTGGAGAGATAAAGAATGACGAATGGAAGATATGCCAAAAAGTTACGATGGTAAAGGAAACAGGCTGTCGTTAGCTGTTTGTTGGGTGTAAACGAGAAGCTGGTGTGACTTGAGTGGGGGAGGGATGGAGAGAGGGGGGAATGCCGGGGCTACCTGAAGTGAGGGATAAATTCTCCTCGCATCGTCAGAGACCGAGGGTTCGATCCTGACCTCGGCTGCTGCATGTATGTGTGGAATATGCACGTTCTCTTGTCTTTGAGTATACCACAATGATTAGAGTATAGGAGCAAGGAGGTCCTTACTGCATTATTGTGTGCAGTTTTGGTCTCCTAGTTTGAGAAAGGACATTCTTGCTATTGAGGGAGTGCAGCGTAGGTTCGCCAGGATAATTCCCGGGATGGCGGGACTGTCATATGATGAAAGAATGGGTCGGCTGGGCTTGTAGTCACTGGAATTTCGAAGGATGAGAGGGAATCTTATAGAAACATATAAGATTCTTAAGGGATTAGGCAGGCTAGATGCAGGAAAAATGTTCCCCATGTTGGGTGAGTCCAGAACCAGGAGTCACACAGTTTACGAATGAGGGGTAAGCCGTTTAGGACTGAGATGAGGTAAAACCTTTATCACCCAGAGAGTTGTGAGTCTGTGGAATTCTCTGCCTCAGAGGGCGGTGGAGGCCGATTCACTGGATGCTTTCAAGAGAGAGCTAGATAGGGCTGTTAAAGATAGCGGAGTGAGGAGATATGGGGAGAAGGCAGGAACGGGGTACTGATTGTGGATGATCACCCATGATCACATTGAATGGCGGCGCTGGCTCGAATGGCCAAATGGCCGACTCCTACACCTATTGTCCATTGACTACAAGACAATTATCCTCAACCACAGCCACAGATGTACCTTTAGAAAGGAGATGAGGAGGAATTTCTTTAGTCAGAGTGTGGTGAATTTGTGGAATTCATTGCCACAGACGGCTGTGAGAGGAAACCGGGGAACCTGTAATCAATAGTCTTTCTGCTCACTGGTCACATTGAATGGCGGTGCTGGCTCGAAGGGCCGAATGGCCTACTCCTACACCTATTGTCTATTGTCTATTGGCTCGAAGGGCTGAATGGCCTATATAGCTGCACCTGTTGTCAATGTTTTTAAACGTTTCTATGTCTTTCCTGTATGTGCTCTGGTTTCCTCCCACATCTCAAAGACGTGGGGTTTGTAGGTCTTGTGTCGGAGGTGGATGAGAAAGTGGGGTAACATGGAACTAGTGTGAAGGGTGATCGATGGTCACGTGGACTCAGTCATCAATTATCCGTTCACACTTCTTAGGCCCCCCTCGGACATGGCTGACCATGGGTGTCTCCAGGGTTGGAGGACGCCTGTGCGTAACTTTGTTTAACGTGGGGAGACTGGTGCACAGATTCCCACCCCACGGCCCTTGACAGATCTGGGTCAGGATCCAGTGACATGGAGTCCAAGACGACCGGAGACCCTTTTCTGCTGCAGCCTTCATCCGCCTTCCCAGCCGTTGTGACGCTCCACTAAGGTCAGCCATCGTCCTCCGCCTGTTCCACCGTTGAGGTCTTGGTTGGATTGCTCTTTGTCAGAGACTCCCCCTCGACCTTACCGCCATGGGTGGCCCTACCAGAAGCATCGCTCCAGACGGCATCGATCGCAGGATCTCAGGACCACACAAGCTTCTCCACCACGACAAGGTGACAATCCACGGAGAAGACTAGTTCTATGTTAGCCCGCTTTCCCACCAACTCCCTAGTCTCTCGGGGCAATTTTGAGGACGCGGGAGGAAACCGGACCACCCGGAGAAAACCCACACGGGTCGCAGGGAGGACGTGCAAACTCCCTACGGACAACACCCAAGGTCAGGATCGAACCGGGGAACACCGTGCGCTGTGAGGTTGCTCCAACATCTCCCCCTTAGCATCAAATGGCAGAGGCGTTTGGACACGCTAGAGGCAGGAAACATGTTCCCGATGTTGGGGGAGTCCAGAACCAGGGGCCACTGTTTAAGAATAAGGAGTAAACCATTTAGAACGGAGACGAGGAAACACTTTTTCTCACAGAGAGTGGTGAGTCTGTGGAATTCTCTGCCTCAGAGGGCAGTGGAGGCCGGTTCTCTGGATGCTTTCAAGAGAGAGCTGGATAGGGCTCTTAAATATAGCGCCAGGGGGATCTGGGGTGAAGGCAGGAATGGGGTACTGATTGGGGATGATCAGCCATGACCACATTGAATGGCGGTGCTGGCTCGAAGGGTCGAATAGCCTCCTCCTGCACCTATTGTCTATTGTCTATTGTCTATTGTCTAAGAAGGGTATTTTTAACCTGGTCAAGACTTGATTTTATCTGTGGGTGTTGGCACAGTTGTGTGCAAGCTGCAATGTCGATCAGCGAACAGCCCTTTTAATTCAGTGACAGCTCTTCCATCGGGGGGGGAGGGGTTATTTTGTTTTCTCCCTCTTTCTGTCTCCTTCTCCCATCTCCCTGCGTTCACAGATGCATCAGCACAGCACGGGCCCTTCCAGCCTGACACTAACGTATCTCTTCATTAAAATAACGCGCAGCGAGTGGGCTCCTCCACCAAGCAACGCTGCAGCGGCTAAGAACACGGCCATATTCTGCTCCACACAGTGTTCACACATAAGAACAGTGGCCTCTCTCGGCACAAGCCCCTCGGCAGTTTTTTTCTTTCTCGGCTAATGAGGCAAACGCAGAGCTCCGGGAATTAACCACTTCCCTCCCATGCCAAAAATCAACGAGAAAGAAGGCGGTTGGACAGGTTTCGATCCCGACCACGGGCGCTTGTCTGTACCGAGTTTGTACCCTGCTCCCCCGTCAACCGCGTGGGTTTTCTCCGAGATCTCCGGTTTCCCCCCCACACTCCAAAGACGTGCAGGTTTGTAGGTTAATTGGCTTCGGTATAAATTGTCCCCAGTGTTTGTAGGATAGTGTTTCAGTGAGCGGGGATCGCTGGTCGGTGTGGGCAAGTTAGGGCCTGTTTCAAGAGAGAGCTAGATAGGGCTCTTAAAGATAGTGGAGTCAGGAGATATGGGGAGCAGGCAGGAACAGGGTACTGATTGGGGATGATCAGTCATGATCACATTGAATGGCAGTGCTGGCTTGAAGGGCCGAATGGCCTACTCCTGCACCTATTGTCTATTGTCCATTGTTTCCACACTGTATGACTTTATGACTCGATATATTTTTAAAAATAATAACCTTGCTGGAGGGGAGGCAAGACAAACCATACTAAATCCTGCTCTCCCCACTCTTCCAGCTTTCCCCATCCCCCCCCAACCTCGACCCCCGGCTCAATAACCCCTTACAATCAATCTGAAGAAGGGTCCTGACCCGAAACGTCACCTATCCATGTTCTCCAGAGATACTGCCTGCCTGACCCGCTGAGTTACTCCAGCACTCTGTGAAACGTCACTTATCCATGTTCTCCACAGATGCTGCCTGACCTGCTGAGTTACTCCAGCATGCTGCGTTCTTTGGCTGCAGGTTATCTGGGTCATAGCTTTTCCTCTAGTTACTGCCTCCTTTAAGCGACAGAGGGGGTATTGGATATTGTTCCAATTCTCGTGTTATTAACGTGAAGTGCGGTCTCTCTAAATAATCGACAATAGACAACAGGTGCAGGAGTAGGCCATTCGGCCCTTCGAGCCAGCACCGCCATTCAATGTGATCGTGGCTGATCATCCCCAATCAGTACCCCGTTCCTGCCTTCTCCCCATATCCCCTGACTCCTCTATCTTTAAGAGCCCTATCTAGCTCTCTCTTGGAAATATCCAGAGAACCTGCTTCTTCCGCCCTCTGAGGCAGAGAATTCCACAGACTCACAACTCTCTGTGAGAAAAAGGTGTTTCCTCGTCTCCGTTCTAAATGGCTTACTCCTTATTCTTAAACTGTGACCCTGGTTCTGGACTCCTCCAACATCGGGAACATGTTTCCTGCTTGTAGCGTGTCCAAACCCTTAATAATCTTACGTTTCAATAATATAACCTCTCATCCTTCTAAACTCCAGAGTGTACAAGCCCTGTCGCTCCATTCTCTCAGCATATGACAGTCCCGCCATCCCGGGAATTAACCTGGTGAACCTTCGCTGCACTCCCTCAATAGCAAGAATAGCAATAAAGAGATGAGATGAGTTTAATAAGCACTGCCTCTCGATTCAGAGCAGAATAATCAATGAACTCCATTGTTTACATTCCCCACCTGAGCCCAGCATTATCCAATAGTTCATTAGTTCATAGTCATAGATTCTAGGAGCCGAATTAGGCCATTCGGCCCATCAAGTCTACTCCGCCATTCACTCATGGCTGATCTATCTCTCCCTATCTCAACCCCATTTTCCTGCCTTCTCCCCACAACCCCTAACGCCCCCGTAATTATCAAGAATCTGTCAATCTCCATCTTAAAAATATCCATTGGCTTTTGGCCTCCACAGCAGTCTGTGGCAATGAGACTCTGCGGTCTTTAATGGATGGATGAAGGAATGAATGGATGATGCTTCATTGCCACATGTGACAAGTCCCAGTGATGTACCTTGTTTTGCACCCGCAAGGTATGCCAAGCGTCGCTATGTAAAGGGCACTCGCAAAGTTGTAAAGTGCCCTCACAAAGGATGTTGCCTTGCCTCTGACTAGCACCAGCGAGCAGCTTTAAACCTCGTTTCATTACCTACATTATAACTCACATTTGTCACTCCGATATTTTGGTGGCTGAAGGAGGGGTTACAATATTGAGCTCTTTCATCAACCTAAGTGGCGAATCGGAGAAGGGTCGAGTTCAGAAGGGAAAAGGGGAGGTCCATGGTGGAGGTTAGTGGGCGGCACAGCGGTAGAGTCGCTGCCTCACGGCGACCGGTTCGATCCCGACTACGGGTGCTTGTCCAAACGGAGTTTGTACGTTCTCCCCTTGACCTGCGTGGGTTTTGTCCGGGTGCTCCGGTTTCCTCCCACACTCCAAAGACGTGCGGGTTTGTAGGTTAAATTGGCTTTGGTACAAATTGTAAATTTTCCCTGGTGTGTGCAGGATAGTGCTGGTGTACGGGCTGGTCGACATGGCCTCGATGGGCCGAAGGGCCTGATTCTGCGCTGTGTCTCTAAACTAAACTAAACTACAGAGAATTAGGAGAATTTAAGATGGTGGTTGGGGTGAGCTGCTAAAGATGGAGGAATGGTGTTTAAGACAGAGATATTTTTAAGGCAAAGATAGACAGATTCTTGATTAGTACAGATGTCAGGGGTTATGGGGATAAGGCAGGGGAATGGGGTTAGGAGGGAGAGATAGATCAGCCACGATTGAATGGCGGAGTCGACTTGAGTAGGAAGGAACTGCAGATGCTGTTTGAAACCGTAGACACAAAATGCTGGAGTAACTCAGCGGGACAGGCAGCATCTCTGGAGAGAAGGAATAGGTGACATTTCGGGTCGAGACCCTTCGTCAGATTCAGATTCAGATTCAGATTCAATTTTAATTGTCATTGTCAGTGTACAGTACAGAGACAACGAAATGCATTTAGCATCTCCCTGGAAGAGCGACATAGTAAACGATTTGAATAAATAATAAGTGTCCGTGGGGGGGGGTTGTGATTGGCAGTCACCGAGGTACGTTGTTTAGTAGAGTGACAGCCGCCGGAAATAAGCTGTTCCTCGACCTGCTGGTTCGGCAACGGAGAGACCTGTAGCGCCTCCCGGATGGTAGGAGGGTAAACAGTCCATGGTTGGGGTGAGAGCAGTCCTTGGCGATGCTGAGCGCCCTCCGCAGACAGCGCTTGCTTTGGACAGACTCAATGGAGGGGAGCGAGGAACCGGTGATGCGTTGGACAATTTTCACCGCCCTCTGCAATGCCTTCCGGTGGGAGACAGAGCAGTTGCCATACCATACTGTGATGCAGTTGGTAAGGATGCTCTCGATGGTGCAGCGGTAGAAGTTCACCAGGATCTGAGGAGACAGATGGACCTTCTTCAGTCTCCTCAGGAAGAAGAGACGCTGAAGAGCCTTCTTGATCAGAGTTGAGGTATTGTGGGTCCAAGAGAGGTCATCGGAGACGTTGACTCCCAGGAACCTGAAGCTAGAAACACGTTCCACCTCCGTCCCGTTAATGTGGATGGGGGTGTGGGGGGGGATGTGGATTCAGCGACAGACACGTCACCCATCCCTTTTCTCCAGAGATGCTGCCTGTCCCGCTGAGTTACTCCAGCTTGTTGTGTCTATCCCCAGCCTGATTCTAAATGATGGGGATATATCCCACCAGCTGATTGCCTTTCTCTTGCCAGAGTGAGCACAAATAGATTTTTCCGCTAGATTTATTTCTAATGTTCATTTTATCACTTCACCGCGTCCAATTCATCACGCCTCTCTTGTCAATAATCCAGGCAGAAGTCAATTTCCAAATGTGTTTTTTTCTATCTCTCTCTCTCCTCCCCCCTCTCCCCTCTCCCTCCCCCCCTCTCTCTATCTCTCTCTCTCTCCACCTCTCTCTCTCCCTCTCTCTCTCTCTCTCTCTCTCTCTCTCTCTCTCTCTCTCTCTCTCTCTCTCTCTCACTCTCCCCCTCTCTCTCTCTCTCTCTCTCTCTCTCTCTCTCTCTCTCTCTCTCTCTCTTTCTCCAGCTCCCTCTCTCCCTCTCTCCTCTCCTTCCTTCGCTCTCTTTCTCCCTCTCTCTCCTTCTCCATCCCTCTCCCCCCCTCTCCCCCCTCTCTCACTCTCTAACTCTCTCTCTCCCACACTGTCGCTCTCTTTCCCTCTCTCTCGCTGTCTCCCCCCTCTCTGTCGCTCTCTCTTTCCCTCTCTCTCTCTCTTTCCCTCTCTCTCTCTCTCTCTCTCTCTCTCTCTCTCTCTCTCTCTCTCTCTCTCTCTCTCTCTCTCTCTCTCTCTCTCTCTCTCTCTCTCTCTCTCTCTCTCTCTCTCTCTCTCTCTCTCTATCTCTCTCTCTCTCTGCTCTCTCTCTTGAAGGCAAAGTCAATGCCTGATGATATATTGGGTTTAGTGACTGGAAAGACTGTGTGTGTGTTTGTGTCGGAATATATAATTGTGTGTGTCTGCGTCGGTGTGCGTGGGTGAGTGAGTGTGTTTGTGTGTGTGGGTGCGTGTTTGTGCGTGCTTGCGTGTGTGTGTGTGTTTGTGCGTGCGTGCGTTGTGTGTGTGTGTTTGTGTGTGTGGGTGGTGTGTGTGTGTGTGTGTGTGTGTTGTGTGTGTGTGTGTGTGTGTGTGTGTGTGTGTGTGTTTGTGTGTGGGTGTGTGTGTGTGTGTGGGTGTGTGTGCGTGTGTTGGAGATAGTGAGGGCTAACATTGCAGGCTAACGTGAGAGGGAGTATACATTAGGTGCATCAGTCTGAAGAAGGGTCCCGACCCAATACCTCACCTCTCCATGTCCTCCAGAGATACTGCCTGACCCGCTGAGTTACTCCAGCATTTTGTGTCTACCTTCGGTGTAAACCAGCGTCCACAGTGCCTACCTACACATGGAGATGACAGTGGTGTTTAGTTTCAGAGATACAGCGTGGAAACAGGCCCCCTCCGGCCCACCGAGTCCACGCCGACCAGCGGTCACCCTGTACGCTAACACCATCCTACACACTGGTGCCAATTCACAAAAGTCGATTAACCTACAAACCCGCACGTCTTTGGAGTGTGGGAGGAAACCGGAGATCCCGGAGAAAACGCAGGCAGGTCACGGGGAGAACCTACAAACTCTGCACGGACAAGAATCAAGAGTCAAGAGTGTTTTATTGGCATGTGTCCCAGACAGGACAATTACATTCTTACTTGCTGCAGCCCAACAGAATATGTGAACATAGTACACTGTAAACAATATAATAAACGAGAGAGAAAACAAAAGTTCAGTGTGTGTATATACACATACTCACAAGAATACACATATATGCATTTATAGATCAAGTGGGACCCGTTGGGTCCCTGTCAGACGGGAGGCCTAGTCCCCCAACGCAACCCGTTCCCCAACGTAAGATTCCACCACTTACCCATAGCCCTCACAGGAGTCTTGGTCCTCCCAATGCAACCCATTCCCCCAAAGCAATATTCCACCACTCACCCATAGCCCCCACAGGAGGCCCGGTTCCCCCAACACAACCCGTTCCCCACGTAAGATTCCACCACTCCCCTGCCTCCCCCAACACTTCCAGTTCCACTTCCACTTCCACTTCCACTTCCACTGACTCCTCCCCTTCTGTGGTGCCAGGAGCAGGACTCAGTGTTCTATGATGGCAACATTGTTGCAAATGTCAGGTGGAGGACTGTGAGATCCCATTCGAGGTGAAAACTCACTGGAAGCACAGAGTGTTACTGGATTGCAACTTTGCATGGAAGTTTGTTGGAAGCTGGGGCAGCAAGGATTTAACAGTGAAAATCTTTTTTTTTAAGTTGGCTTTTTTTAAACCTGTAAATATCAATAACTTGTGAAATATAACATAAAATCTGAAGGGAACTTGACAAGGGCGGCGATTGGAAAAAGCTGAGCAACGTTGTGCAAATGTTTTAGCACTACCGTGTATCGTTTTGGCGTAGATACGATCGCAATCACACACACACACACATATATAAAAACAAGACGAGACTTTTATTAGTATATAGATACATATACACATACACACACACCCACACATATGTACACAATAAAAACGAACAATAGCAATGCAATAATAATATTAATAACAATAATAGTCTATTCGAGTTCAGAGGTTATTTGGAGGTTGCAGTGTTTAATAGCCTGCTGGTTGTAGGGCAGAAGCTGTTCCTGAACCTGGACGTTACAGTTTTCAGGCTCCTGTACCTTCTTCCCGATGGCAGGGGGGTAGTCAGGATCGAACCCGTGGTCTCTGGCGCCGCGAGGCAGCAACTCGACCGCTGCGCCACCGTGCCGCCCTGTGTTCACTGCAATGGCCAATTCTGTTGACGATCGCGTTAATTAAGTGCCATCTAACCGTGAAGTGAACTCCGAGTGCCCTCCAATACTGGCGAGCTCTGCATGTACACACACACTCTCTGTAAATAGACAAAATATTTTTTTTTAGGACCAAGTTTATTATGTTCTCTAATCTTTATTGCTTTATTCATTGCCTCATTAATTTCTGGATATTTTGGAGCAGGCGAGCAAAAACTGCTTCTTAATTGTGGAAACTGTAAATAAATGGCACGTTATTAATGTGTTATGCTTATTTGAATAAGCAGTTTACCGAAGCTATCTGCCATTTTATGTCCACGAATTTTGTATTTCAATATCGCTCTGAATTACGACGCAGTTGCAGATTTTTAATTACCAATTGGCTGGGGTGCCTGGCCTCTCGCATGGAAATCCATCATCTCCTATCCAGCTCTTCTCCACACAGGAGCGCGCTGGAATTAAGTGAATCGTAAACGATATGGGGTGATCACAGGAGAGTGGCTTTAGGGTAAATGGCAGCTTTGGGGAAGGGTGGGGTGGGGGGGGTGCAGTACATTAGCCCCGGCTTGGAGTGCTAAAGGCATGCAGTCATAGAATGACACGCCGTGGAAACAGGCCCAACTTGCCCACACCGGCCAACACTATCCCAGCGACATTAGTCCCACCTGCCTGCGTTTGCCCCATATCCCTCCGAAACCTGTCCGATCCATGATTAATACGGGTGTCGAGGGGTTGCGGGGAGAAGGCTGGACAATGCAGTTAGGAGGGAGATTGGAGTTTAGAAGGGTGGGGGGGGACACGTCATTGAAACTTCCCGAATAGTGAATGGCTTGGATGTGGCGAGGTCATTTCCACTATTGGGAGAGTCTAGGACCAGAGGTCAAAGCCTCAGTATTAAAGGATGTTCTTTTAGAAAGGAGATGAGGAGGAATTTCTTTAAGTCAGAGGGTGGTGAATCTGTGGAATTCATTGCCACAGAAGGCTGTGCAGGCCAAGTCAATGAATATTTTTGAGGCAGAGATAGGTCGATTCCTCATTGTCAAGGGTTATGGGGAGAAGGCAGGAGAATGGGGTTGGGAGGGAGAAATAGATCAGCCGTGATTGGATGGCGGAGTAGACTTGATGGGCCGAATGGACTGCAGATGCTGGTTTAAACCGAACACAGACACAAAAATGTTGGAGTCAATCATCGGGTCAGGCAGCATCTCTGGAGAGAGAGGAATGGGTGACGTTTTGGGTCGACCCCAAAAAGAGATGCTGCCTGACCCAATGAGTGGCTCCAGCATTTTTGTGTCTAGTTAAGGAGCAGTGTTTATTGCTGTGGACGTCTGCCACACTGTGACAGGCCTGTTGCAAGGGCACGGTCGCAGAGAGGAAGTGGTGCAAATACTCTTGCGCGATGACAACAAGCAGCCCAGTGCTGGGGCAGGCTAACCAGGCGCATGCATCCCTTGCTGACGGGGCCATTACCTGGTGTCAGATGATGAATGGCCCTGGAAGCCTCTCCCTCAGGGAGAGAGCCAACCAGCAAAACCACCGAGCGGATGATTGCAGAATGCAGTCGCGGTATTGATCTCCCACAGTTTGGCTCGCTGCTGATGGGGATTGAAATACAAATCGCTGAAAGATCCAGGTCAACCTCCAGCCCAGAATGAATGAGCCCAATCCACCGTCGCTCTCGCAGATATTGAAGTAGAAAGCAGAATGAGTAGTGGAGAACGACAAGGTCAACCTGTGGCATAGACAGTAGAACCACTGCCTCAGTCCACTGGGTTACCTTAGCTTAGCTTAGTTTAGTTTAGTTTAGTTTAGTTTAGATTAGTTTAGTTTAGTTAGTTTAGTTTAGTTTAGTTTAGATAGTTTAGTTTAGTTAGTTTCTAGTTTAGTTTTGTTTAGTTTAGTTTAGTTTAGTTAGTTTAATTTAGTTTAAATAGTTTAGTTTTGATTTAGTTTAGTTTAGTTAAATTAGATTAGTTTAGTCAGTTTAACTTAGTTTATTTTAGCCTAGCCTAGCTTAGTTTAGTTTGGTTTCGTTTAGTTTAATTAGTTTAGTTTAGTTTAATTAATTTAACCTAGCTTTAGTTTAGTTTAGTATAGTTTGTTTATTTTAATTAGTTTAGCTTAGCTTAGTTTAATCTAATGTAGTTTAGTTTACTTCAGTTAGTTTAATTTAGTTTAGTTGATAAGGTCATAAAGAATAGTTAGATAGAGCTCTAGGGGCTAGTGGAGTCAAGGGATATGGGGAGAAGGCAGGCACGGGTTATTGATAGGGGACGATCAGCCAATAGATAAATATGATCACAATGAATGGCGGTGCTGGCTCGAAGGGCCGAATGGCCTCCTTCTGCACCCATTTTCTATGTTTCTATGTTTCTATGTAATAGGAATAGAATTAGGCCATTCAGCCCATCAAGACTACTCCGCCATTCAATCACGGCTGATCTATCTCTCCCTCCTAACACCATTCTCCTGCCTTCTCCCCATAACCTCTGACACCTGTACTAATCAAGAATTTATCTATCTATCTCTGCCTTAAATATATCCACTGACTTGGCCTCCACAGCCTTCTGTGGCAAAGCATTCCACAGATTCGGCACCAGTTTAGAGATACAGCACGGAAACAGTCACTTCAGCCCACCGAGCCGGCGTTGACCAGCGATCCCCGCACACTAACGTTATCCTGCACACACTTGGGGCAGTTTACATTTTATACCAAGCCAATTAGCCTTACGTCTTTGGAGTGTGGGAAGAAACCGAAGATCTTGGAGAAAACCCACGGGTTAGACAGCACTTTCTTCTTCTCATCGTGTCCACATCACGAGATTAAAAGTTGTTCAGCCAGAGCTGAACACACGTCTCGGCATCTGCCTAAAATGGCGTCTTGCGCTTCTTGTGCGTTGTGGTGGAAAGATTGGTGGAGACAGGGTCCTCGACGTGAACGTTCTTTCCTTGACCCCAGCACTGATTTAACAGAATCACAAAAAATTGGCCATTGCGGTGAACGCAGGGCGGCACGGTGGCGCAGCGGTGACGTTGCTGCCTCACGGCGCCAGAAAGCCAGGTTGGATCTTGACCACGGGTGCTGTCTGTACGGAGTTTGCACGTTCGCCCCATGACCACGTGGGTTTCTTCCAGCTCCTCTGGTTTCATAAGTTCATAAGTTCTAGGAGCAGAATCAGCCCATCAAGACTACTCCACCATTCAATCATGGCTAATCTATCTTTCCCTCTTATCCACATTCTCCTGCCTTCTCCCCATAACCCCCAACACCCGTATTAATCAAGAATCTAGCAATCACTGCCTTAAAAATATCTATGGGCCTCCACAGCTTTCTGTGGCGATGAATTCCACACATTCACCACCCTCTAACTGAATGTTTAAGAAGGAACTGCAGATGCTGAAAAAATCAAAGGTAGACAAAAATGCTGGAGAAACTCAGCGGGTGTGGCAGCATCTAGACCCGAAATGTCACCTATCCCTTCTGAAGAAGGGTCTCGACCCGAAACGTCACCTATTCCTTCGCTCCATAGGTGCTGCCTCACCCGCTGAGTTTCTCCAGCATTTCTGTCTACCTTCTAACTGAAGGCCACATCCCAAAGATGGTCGAGGTTTGTAGGTTAATCGGCCTCTGTGAATTGGCCCAAGTGTGTAGGGAGTGGATGAGAACGTGGGGATAACATAGAACCGGTGTGAACCGGTGATCGATGGTCGGCATGGACTCGGTGGGCCGAAGGGCCTGTTTCCAAGCTGTATCTCTGAACCAAAGCAGACTATATTTGTGCTTGGTCCTACCTTACAACAGAGCCTCCCTGGCCAGAGACCAGTACTGTCCGACTTAAACGAGACACCAACTGCGATGCATGGACAGACCGGTGGAGACCAAAGAAACTGCAAGTGTTGGTTTGCAACAAAAAAAAAAAGACACAAAAGTGCTGGAGTAACTCAACGGGTCAGGCAGCATCTCTGGAGCAGTTTCTGGTCGGGACCCTTCTTCAGACTGATTGTAGAATGGGGGGGGGGGGATTGTTCTCCCCGTGACCTGCGTGGGTTTTCTTCGGGAACTCCAGTTTCCCCCCACACTCCAAAGACGTGGAAGTTTGTAGGTTAATCGGCTTCGGTAAAAATTGTAAAATGTCCCTAGTGTGTGTGTGTGTGTAGGATAGTGTTAGTGTGTGTGGATCGCTGGTCGGCACAGACCCGGTGGGCTGAAGGGCCCGTTTCCACGCTGTATCTCGAAACTAAACTAAACCGTTTACTTCATTGGCTTTGGTAAAATTGTAAAATGTCCCCAGTGCGTGTGGGATAGTCAATAGACAATAGACAATAGGTGCAGGAGTAGGCCATTCGGCCCTTCGAGACGGCACCGCCATTCAATGTGATCATGGCTGATCATCCCCAATCAGTACCACGTTCCTGCCTTCTCCCCATATCCCCTGACTCCGCTGTCTTTAAGAGCCCTATCTAGCTCCCCCTAGTGTTAGTGTGCGGGGATTGCTGATCGGCGTGGACTCGGTGGGGCCGAAGGGCCTGTTTCCGCTCTGTATCTCTAACGTATCTAAAGTCATCTACCCGCCGTGGGGAGAAGTGGCTTCTCGCTGCCGTATAACCGGGGGCCTGAGAATATTTACTCTGGAGGACTGCGGTCTGTAATTACTCCGTTACAATATTCTTATTTATATTGAGTTCAGAATAATGCCATGAGCAAGGCCCGAGGCAGTAAAAACAATTGAGGGTGTTGAGAGAATGTCATTAATTATTGAAGAGCTTGTACAGTCAAGCTGTTTGAACCCTTAGATGTTGCTTTCTTTTTTTTTGTGGATCTCCCTCCGGGCTATCTATCATTTTTCTTAATAACGTGCAGTACACAATTTTTAATTAACATTAACTATTAACGTGTAACGCTGAGGCCGGCAGCGCCCATGTTGACGATCGTCGAGGAATACTGCAGACGCTTCCTCCAGGCCCAGTGGCGTGACGGTAGAGTTGCTGCCGCTGCCTCACAGCGCCAGAGAGCAGGGTTCGATCCTGACGACGGCCGCTGTCTGTACGGAGTTTGGACGCTCGCCGGTTTCCACGCACAGGACTACAGGTTAATTGGTTTCGGTAGAAAATGTATAAAATATGGCCCTAGTGTGTGTAGGACAGTGTTAGTGTGCGGGGATCGCTGGTCGACGCAGACTCGGTGCTTGTTTCCGCTCTGTATCTCTTAAATTAAACTAGACTAGTGAATCTTTGATATAGGGAGGTAACGTTTGGTTTCTCAATCCCTTGGAGTAAATATCTTGTCATTAGACAATAGACAATAAGTACAGGAGTAGGCCATTCGGCCCTTCGAGCCAGCGTCGCCATGCAACGTGATCATGGCTGATCATCCCCAATCAGTACCCCATTCCTGCCTTCTCCCCTGATCCCCTGACTCCGCTATCTTTTAGAGCCCTATCTCTCTCTTGAAAGTCTCCAGAGAATTGGCCTCCATTGCCTTCTGAGGCAGAGAATTCCACAGATTCACAACTCTCTGTGTGAAAATGTTTTTCCTCATCTCCATTCTAAATGGCTTACCCCTTAGTCTTAAACTGTGGTCCCTGGTTCTGGACTCCAGAACATGTTTCCTGCCTCGAGCATGTCCAAACCCTTAATAATCTTAGTGTTCAAGAAGGAACTGCAGATGCTGGAAGATCGAAGGTACACAAAAATGCTGGAGAAACTCAGCGGGTGCAGCAGCATCTATGGAGCAAAGGAAATAGGCGACGTTTCGTGCCGAAACCCTTCTTCAGACTGATTCATCTGATTCATAGGATCCCTCCTCATCCTTCTAAATTCCTGTATATACAAGCCCAACCGCTCCATTCTATCAACATATGATAGTCCCGCCATCCCGGAAATTAACCTTGTGAACCTACGCTGCACTCCCTCAATAGGAAGAATGTCCCTCCTCAAATTTGGAGATCAAAACTGCACACAATACTCCAGGTGTGGTCTCATTAGGGCCCTGTACAACTACAGAAGGACCTCTTTGCTCCTATATTCAACTCCTCTTGTTATGAAGGCCAACACACCACTCGCTTTCTTCACTGCCTGCTGTACCTGCATGCTTACTTTCAGTGACTGATGAACAAGGACTCCCAGATCTCGCTGTACTTCCCCTTTTCCGAACTTGACACCATTCAGATAATAATCTGCCTTCCTGTTTTTGCCACCAAAGTGGATAACCTCACATTTATCCACATTAAACTGCACCTGAACCACCCATATAGAAGCAATGGGCAAGAAAGCTCACAGACACATCTCCTGCCTGAGAAGGCTTAGGAAGTTCAGCATGTCCCCAACAACTCTCACCAACTTCTACAGATGCACCGTAGAAAGCATTTTATTGGGACGCATCACAGCACCGTTTGAGAACAGCTCCATCCAAGACCGCAAGAAATTGGATGCAGAATTGTGGATGCAGCCCAGACCATCGCACAAACCAACCTCCCTTCCATTGACTCCATTTATACCTCACGCTGCCTCGGCAAGGCCGGCAGCATCACCAAGGACCAGTCTTACTCTGGTCACTCCCTCTTCTATTAGACTAAACTAAAATAAACTAAACTTCATAAAGGTAGGGTCTCGATGCGAAAGATCATCTATTCGTTTTCTCTAGAGATGCTGCCAGGCCCAATGAGTTCCTCCAGCATTTTTGTGTCTTTCGAAACTAGACCTCCATCAGGCTCATAAACCTCTATAAACCTCAATCCTATCTTGCCCAACCTAGAGTTATAGAGTTATAGTGTGGAAACAGGCCCTTCGACCCAACTCGCCCACACCGGCCAACAATGTCCCAGCTACCCTAGTCCCATTTGCTTGCACTTGGTCCATATCCCTCCAAACCTGTCCTATCCATGTACCTGTTTTTTAAAATGATGGGATAGTCCCAGCCTCAACTACCTCCTCTGGCAGCTTGTTCCATACACCCACCACCCTCAGTGTGAAAAAGTTGCCCCTCCGATTCCTATTAAATCTTTTCCCCGTCACCTTGAGCCTATGTCCTCTGGTCCTCGATTCCCCTACTCTGGGTAAAAGACTCTGTGCATCTACCCGATCTATTCCTCTCATGATATTGTACACCTGTATAAGATCTCCCCACATCCTCCTACGCTCAATGGAATAGAGACCCAGCCTACTCAACCTTTCCCTATAGTTCACACCCTCTAGTCCTGGCAGCATCCTCGAAAATCTTTTCTGAACCCTTTCAAGCTTGACAACATCTTTCCTATAACATGGTGCCCAGAACTGAACACAATATTCTAAATGCGGTCTCACCAACGTCTTATACAACTGCAACATGATGTCCCAACATCTATACTCAGCCTCTTCCTACAGCTCAGTCCCTCTAGTCTTATGAACATCCTCATAAAAAGTGTTGGCAGGCTCGGACTTGGCGATTTTTTTCGGCGACTGCTGGCGACAAATCGGTGTCGCCAAAAGATTTTGAACATTTCAAAATCCAGCATCGACAAGAAAAATGTTGCGACACTTGAAACAACACCGCGTGTCAATACGTCGTCACGCCGCATCACCGCCGCGAAACAACGCCGCGTGTCAATGATGCCGGTAGTTGCCGAAGAAATCGGCAAGTGGAACAGGCCCTTTAGTGTGCGGGGATCGCCGGTCGGTGTGGACTCGGTGGGCCGAAGGGCCTGCTTCCGCGCTGTAACTCTAAAAATAAAAATAATACTAAGATTCCCTGTCAGCTGGATGTAAACACAAACACAGTGTTTTGAATAATGTAGGTATATAAAAAGCCTCGCATATCCTCTCTCCTTTACACTTCTGACATCAACATGTCATAAGTAATTTAAACAAGGCGATGTGAATCCAGCTTGGTTCTTGCTAACCTTTGGTAACTCCAAGGTCGAAAGGCCGTAAAGCCCCTGTCCCACTGTACGAGATCATTCAAGAGCTCTGCCGAGTTTAAAAAAAAAATCAAACTCGTGGAAGCACGTAGAATGTACGTAGCGGGTACGTCGGAGCTCGGGGGCGTCTCTTAGCCGCTCGTAACGCTAACGGCAGGTACTCGGGAAACGCGGTAAGCTCGGGAAGACTCGTGAAGATTTTTCAACGAGAGCCCCGAGTACCAACGAGCGGCTATTACCGTAAATCTCCGAGTTTGAATCAGGGGAAACTCGGGAGAGCTCTTGGAATGAACTCTAACAGTGGGACAGGGCTTTAAGTTAGTTCATCTGCAGATAACTTCAAGCCATTGTGTAGAAGCAAGGAACTGCCGATGCTGATCCACCAAAGAAAGGCACAAAATGCTGGATTAACTCATTGGGTCAGGCAGCATCTCTGGAGAACATGGATAGGTGGCATTTAGGTATTCAGAAAAGTCCCGACCCGAAACTTCACCTCTCCATGTTCTCCAGAGATGCTGCCTGACCCATTGAGTTACCACAGCAATATTTGGCCTATTTTGAAAACCAGCATCTTAGGGATAGACCTTCTCCCCATAACCTCTGACACCCATACTAATCAAGAATCTATCAATCTCTGCCTTAAAAATATCCACTGACTTGGCCTCCACAGCCTTCTGTGACAAAGAATTCCATAGATTCACCACCCTCTGACTAAATAAATGTCTCCTCATCTCCTTCCTAAAAGGACGCCCTTTAATTCTGAGGCTGTGACCTCCAGTCCTAGACTCTCCCACTAGTGGAAACATCCTCTCCACATCCACTCTATCCAAGCCCTTCACTATTCTGTACGTTTCAATGAGGTCCCCCCCTCATTCTTCTAAACTCCAGCGAGTACAGGCCCAGTGCCGACAAACGCTCATCACAGGTTAACCCACTCATTCCTGGGATCATTCTTGTAAACCTCCTCTGGACCCTCTCCAGAGCCAGCACATCCTTCCTCGGATACGGGGCCCAAAATTGCTCACAGTATTCCAAATGCGGCCTGACCAGCGCCTGATAGAGCCTCAGCATTAAGTCTCTGTTGTTTTTGTGTACAAGCCCTCGCGAAATAAATGATATAAATGATGTCTGCTTTTACAAGACAGTGTGAAGTGGAGATGGAGTCAGTGGTTTCAAGTCTGGTCTGTACAATGGGACTGGACCCAATACAATGCTTAACCATATCTGATCGATCTGGGCAGAGCTGTTCCCAAAGCTGTGACGCAATCTACAAAAAGATAGCAATGCCTAGGGTGGAACAAGTCCTAGTGTCACAGAATGATACATTGTGGAAACAGGCCCATCGGCCCAACCACACCGGCCAACAATGTCGCAGCTACACTAGTCCCACCTGCCTGCGCTTGGTCCATATCCCTCCAGACTTGTCCTATCCATGTACCTGTCTAACTGTTCCTTAAACGTTGGGATAGTCCCAGCCTCAACGACCTCCTCTGGCAGCTCATTCCATACACCCACCGCCCTCAGTGTGAAAAAGTTACCCCTCAGATTCCTATTAAATCTTTTCCCCTTCACCTTGAACCTATGTCCTCTGGTCCTCGATTCCCCCACTCTGGGCAAGAGATTCTGTGCATCCACCCGATCGATTCCTCTCATGATTTTGTCAAAGTCTTTGATTGCGCAGGCCAATTTTCTGAGGCAGCGTGAAGTGTTGATGGAGTCAATGGCGGAGGGTCTGATCTGTGTGACGGGCTGGGCTACGTCCACAACTCGCTGCAAGAGTCAAGTGTGTTTAATTGGTGTATCCACTGACATCATGACCATGGAATTCTTACCAGCAGCAGCTTAACATGCCTGTGAATGCAATACTCATAGATAATATGCAATCATCAAAAATTCAATAAATCTCTTTAATAAAACAGAAGGCAGAAGGTAGTTGAGGCCAGTTCATTGGCTATATTTAAGAGGGAGTTGGATGTGGCCCTTGTGGCTAAAGGGATCAGGGGGTATGGAGAGAAAGCAGGTACAGGATACCGAGTTGGATGATCAGCCATGATCATATTGAATGGCGAATGGTGCAGGCTCGAAGGGCCGAATGGCCTCTACTCCTGCACCTGTTGTCTATGTTTCTATGTTTCTATAGGTGAGGTTTTAGGTGACGTTTTGATTTCTTCAACGCACCAGGTTAAATATGTTACCTCGAGGTGCAAGATTGTGAACAAGCTGGGCCAGACTTTACTGTCTAGCCACCGAAGGTAGACAAAGGTGTTGGAGAAACTCAGCGGGTGCAGCAGCATCTATGGAGCGAAGGAAATAGGCAACGTTTCGGGCCGAAACCCTTCCGGGTTTCGGCCCGTAACGTTGCCTATTTCCTTCGCTCCATAGATGCTGCTGCACCCGCTGAGTTTCCCCAGCACTTTTATCCAGCTTGATTGTAATCATGTATTGTCTTTCCGCTGACTGGTTAGCACGTAGCAAAAAGCTTTTCACGTGACAATAAACTAAACTAAACTAAAATATGTCAACGGCATTTATGATCATAAAAGATTAAGTGCAAGCTGAACGAAAGGTGCTGGCGGCCGAAGGGTCGAATGGCCTACTCCTGCACCTATTTTCTATGTTTCTATGTTTCTATAACCTCAAGATTTTAGTTTTGTTTAGTTTATAGATACAATGCGGAAACAGGCCCTTTGGCCCCACTGAGACCGTGCCAACCAGCGATCCCCGCACACTAATACTATCCTACACACACACTAGGGACAATTTACAATCATATCAAGGCAATTAACCTGCAAACCTGCACGTCTTTGGAGTGTGGAGTTCAGTTCAGTTCCGTTCCGTAACGCTCGCCCGATGGGGGAGGGGAGAAGAGGGACTGGGGCGAGACTGGTCCTTGATGATGCTGCCGGCCTTGCCGAGGCAGCGTGAGGTGTAAATGGAGTCAATGGAAGGGAGTCTGAAGAAGGGTTTTGGCCCGAAACATTGCCTATTTCCTTCGCTCCATAGATGCTGCTGCACCCGTTGAGTTTCTCCAGCACTTTTGTCTACCAATGGAAGGGAGGTCAGTTTGTGCGATGGTCTGGGCTGTGTCCACAGTTCTCTCCAATATCTTGCGGTCTTGGATGGAGCTGTTCCCAAACCTTGCTGTGATGCATCCCAATAAAATGTTTTCTATGTTGCATCTGTAGAAGTTGGTGAGAGTTGTTGGGGACATGCTGAACTTCCTAAGTCTTCTCAGGAAGTAGAGGTGTCGGTGAGCTTTCTTGCCCATTGCTTCTCTATGGGTGGTCGAGGACAAATTGTTGGTGACATTTACTCCAAGGAATTGAGAAACCAAACCGTACCTCCCTATATTAAAGATTCACTAGTTTAGTTTAGTTTAGAGATACAGCGTGGAAACAAGCGGACTTCGGCCCGACCGAGTCCGCGCCGACCAACGATCCCCGCAGACTAACACTATCTCACACACATTAAGGACAATTTCACACTTATTCCAAGCCACTTAACCAACCAACCTGTACGTCTTTGGAGTGTGGGAGGAAACCGAAGGTCTGGGTGAAAACCCACGCAGGTCACGGGGAGAACGTACAAACTCCGTACAGACAGCGCCCGTAGTCGGGATGGAACCCGGGTCTCTGCCGCTGTAAAGTAGCAATTCTACCGCTGCGCCACCCTGCCGCCCTAGATCTGGACTGTGATGTGAGGATAGACAATAGACAATAGGTGCAGGAGTAGGCCATTCGGCCCTTTGAGCCAGCACTGCCATTCAATGTGATCATGGCTGATCATCCACAATCAGTACCCCGTTCCTGCCTTCTCCCCATATCCCTTAACTCTGCTATCCCTAAGAGCTCTATCCAGCTCTCTCTTGAAAGCATCCAGAGACCCACCCAATTCCTACAAGACATACAAACAATTCAATTTACACAAATGTCCATCACAGTGAATCTCCTCCTCACTGTGATGGAAGGCAAAGTCTTGTCTCTCCCCTTCACCATTTCTCTCCCGATGTTGAAGCCCCAGGCGGGCGATGGTAAGTCCCGCGGCCATTAAAGCCGCGCCGGGCGATGTACGGCCCCGCTCCGGCTTACCACTTATTCTTAAACTATGGCCCTTGGTTCTGGACTCCCCCAAGATCAGGAACATGTTTCCTGCCTCTAGCGTGTCTGAACTCTTAACAATCTTATATGTTTCAATAAGATCCCCTCTCATCCTTCTAAACTCCAGAGTGTACAAGCCCAGCAGCTCCTTCCTCTCAGCATTTGGGAAAGTTGTCGTTCAGGTGCGACAGCAGGAACATGATGGATAAAAAACAACTAGGCAAAAACTCTTGTATTTTCTTGAAGGAGCTTTGAAACTTATTGGTCTCTCTTATCCTGGAGATTTAGGGCGAGAAAAACCAAACCAATAGATAGTACTTCATTCTTGACAAAGTCCTAAATAACTCTCTGGTGAAGTAAAAATCAATGTTTAATTTATCACGCATCATCAGTCAAGTCGCGGTGAATTGTTCATTTTTCTTTTGAGTGCACTGGAGATGTCGGCGGCTTCTCGGAGTCTCAGATGCATTGGCTCGTGATGCAATTACAACAACAACTCGGCTTTATATAGCACCTTTAACTTAATAACGCGCCCACAAGGCGCGCAAAGGGGAGCGTAATGCAGTAAGGCTTGACAAGGGCAAGGTATTTCAAGAGGTCGCCAGGGGGATTGCACGAGGAGGTCAGATGCATGGGCAGATGAAGTTTAACGCGGGTAAATGTGAGGTTATCCACTTTGGTAGCAAAAACAGGAAGGCAGATTACTATCTAAATGGTGTCAGGTTGGGGAAAGGGGAAATACAATGGGATCTGGGGGCCCTTGTACATCAGTCTATGAAAGTAAGCATGCAGGTACAGCAGGCAGTGAAGAAAGCGAATGGCATGTTGGCCTTTATAACAAGAGGAATCGAATATAGGAGCAAAGACGTCCTTCTGCAGTTGTACAGGGCCCTAGTGAGACCACACATTGTGTGCAGTTTTGGTCTCCTAATATGAGGAAGGACATTCTTACTATTGAGGGAGTGCAGCGTAGGTTTACAAGGTTAATTCCCGGGATGGCGGGACTGTCATATGCTGAGAGAATGGAGCGGCTGGGCTTGTACGGCAACTAAACCGTCTCCCCCACCTGGTTTGCCAGGTGAGGAGGGGGCTGTGGACCCCCAGCAGGACCAAAAACAAGACCTGTCAAAGGGCAGATGAGCTCCTAGCGAGCCAACGGCCATCCACACTTCAGTAGAAGTTGCGATCACTGTCGTACACGGCATTGTAAGGCACCGTGCCCGTTGATGTTTACAACCATGATGTTGATGATGATGATGATGATGATGATGATGATGATGTGAGATGTGTAAGGCTTAATAAGAAGTTGAGGGGGCAACTTTTACGTACGGGGTGATGGGTATATGGAACGAGCTGCCAGAGGAGGTAGTTGAGGCAGGGACTCCAACAGCATTTAAAAGACACTTGGACAGGTACATGGATAGGAAAGACTTGGAGGGAATTGGGCCAACAGCGGGCAAATGGGACTAGCTAAAATGGGCTGGCATGGAAGTGTTGGGCAGAGGGGCCTGTTTCTGCGCTGTATCTCTCTGTGACTGATATTTATGGTGAACATGATTGAAAATCCAAATAAAAATATGTGGAGAAGATTGCAAGTCACAAAAGCCTTGAAATTCCGTGATGATGTCACGGTGATTTGACATTTTATATTGGAGCACCCGGTACATAACCACTGCTTTCAGTTTTTTGTTTAGCTGTACAGCAGGAAAACAGGTGCTTAGGCTCAACGAGTCCGTGCCGACCAGCGACCCCCCCCCCCCCCTCTCCCCAACACTAAAACTACCCTGGGACAATTTACATCTTTACCAAGTGTTGGAGCCGTTAAGCTCCAAGTGGCTATCGAAGGTTGAACTCTGAGAAGTTGTAAGAACCGCCGCTCTACCAAGCCAATTAACCGACAAACCTGCACGTCTTTGGAGCGCGGGAGGAATCCGAAGATCTCGTAGAAAACCCACGCAGGTCACGGGGAGAACGTAAAACTCCGTATAGACAGCACCCGTAGTCGGGATCAGACCCGGGTCTCCGGCGCTGTGAGGCAGCAACTCTACCGCTGCGCCACCGTGCCGCCCCAAATGTCTTAAAGGGCAAAAAGGCCTTGAATAAGGGCATTTTAAGCTGATTTTTAACTATGCCGAGCGTAAACACATGCGGACTGGCCAATTTAAGAATAAGGGGGTAAGCCATTTAGAACGGAGACGAGGAAACACTTTTTCACGCAGAAAGTTGTGAGTCTGTGGAATTCTCTGCCTCAGAGGGCGGTGGAGGCCGGTTCTCTGGATACTTGCAAGAGAGAGCTAGATAGGGCTCTTAAAGATAGCGGAGTCAGGGGATATGGGGAGAAGGCAGGAACGGGGTACTGATTGGGGATGATCAGCCATGATCACATTGAATGACGGTGCTGGCTTGAAGGGCCGAATGGCCTACTCCTGCACCTGTTGTCTATTGTTAAAAAGGAAGATGGAAAAGACAAGATTTGCGAGGATGTTGCCAGGAATGTGGGGCCTGATTTACAGGGTGAGGTTGTGCAGGCTAGGATTCTGTTCCTTGGAGCGCGGGAGGGTGAAGCCCCCCCTTTATATACTTCCAGGCAACATACTCGTAAACCTTCTTCGACAAGTTTCCAACTTTTTCCATGTTGTGAAACTGCTGCTGCTGCTGCACGCAGACTGGTCAAGCAGGCTGGGTTATTATCGGGAATTGAAGCATAAAACCATCTGATAGCGACCAGCACAGTGTGTGTGGTAAAGCGATCCTGCAGCAAAAACATCACATCAAAGGATTGATCTATGGCTGATTGAGGTGAGGACACTCATTTCAGATTCATGCTCTGAAAGACATTTCATTTCAGAACCCACTTCATTTTTTTTTCTCTCTGCGAGATTTTTATTTTTATTTCCGAACATTCTAATGTCAGTTGTTTGTTGCTGGGGAGACATTGCCAACTTGAGTGCCGCAGCGGTAGAGCTGCTGCCCCACAGCGCCAGAGACCCGGGTTCGATCCCGACTACAGGTGCTTGTCTGTACGGAGTTTGCACGTTCTCCCCGGGATAGGATCGGTCCGAGTCAGCATGGATTTACGAAGGGGAAATCATGCTTGACTAATCTTCTGGAATTTTTTCAGGACGTGACTAGGAAAATGGATAAGGGAGAACCAGTGGATGTAGTGTACCTGGACTTTCAGAAAGCATTTGATAAGGTCCCACATAGATTAGTGGGCAAAATTAGGGCTCATGTATTGGGGGTAGAGTGCTGACATGGATAGAAAATTGGGCGGCAGACAGGAAACAAAGAGTAGGGATTAACGGGTCCCTTTCAGAATGGCAGGCAGTGACTAGTGGGGTACCGCAAAGCTCGGTGCAGGGACCGCAGTTATTTACAATTTACATCAATGATTTAGATGAAGAGATTCAAAGTAACATTAGCAGATTTGCAGATGACACAATACTGGGTGGGAGTGTGAACTGTGAGGAGGATGCTATGAGAATGCAGGGTGACTTGGACAGGTTGGGTGAGTGGGCAGATGCATGGCAGATGCAGTTTAATGTGGATAAATGTGAGGTTAGTATCAAAATCAGGAAGGCAGATTATGATATAAATGGTGTCAAGTTGGGAAAATGGGAAGTACAACGGGATCTGGGGGTCCTTGTTCATCAGTCAAAGAACGTAAGCATGCAGGTAAAGCAGGCAGTGAAGAAAGCGAATGGCACGTTGATCTTTCTAATAAGAGGAGTTGAATATAGGAGCAAAACGGTCCTTCTGCAGTTGTACAGAGCCCTAGTGAGACCACACCTGGAGTATTGAGTGCAGTTTTGGTCCCCTAATTTGAGGAAGGAGATTCTTGCTATTGAGGGAGTGCGGCGTAGGTTTACAAGGTTAATTCCCGGGATGGCGGGACTGTCATATTCTGAGAGAATGAAGCGGCTGGGCTTGTAAACTCTAGAGTTTAGAAGGATGAGAGGGGATCTTATTGAAACATATAAGATTATTAAGGGTTTGGACATGCTAGAGGCAGGAAACATGTTCCCGATGTTGGGGGAGTCCAGAACCAGGGGCCACAGTTTAAGAATAAGGAGTAAGCCATTTAGAATGCAGACGAGGAAACACTTTTTTCACACAGAGAGTTGTGAGTCTGTGGAATTCTCTGCCTCAGAGGGCGGTGGAGGCCGGTTCTCTGGATACTTTCAAGAGATATTAGATAGGGCACTTAAAGATAGCGGAGTCAGGGGATATGGGGAGAAGGCAGCAACGGGGTACTGATTCGGGATGATCAGCCATGATCACCTTGAATGGCGGTGCTGGCTCGGAGGGCCGAATGGCCTACTCCTGCACCTATTGTCTATTGTCTACTTACAGTTCAGAAATGTGTAAGAAGGAACTGCAGATGCCGGTTTAAACCGAAGAGAGACACAAAATGCTGGAGTACCTAACTCAGCGGGCGGGACAGGCAGCGTCTCTGGAGAGAAGGGATGGGTGACGTTCCGGGTCCAGACCCTTCTTCAGAACCAGGCGGCAAAAAGATTTTGGATTCTGCCCTGCCGAGTTCCACTTAGAGGATCGAAGGTTTAATTGCTTTGACCAGAGCAAAATTAATCTTTAAAGGATACAATGGGGCTCAACCTTACACACTATAATCAGCCACCGGTGGTTGCGGCAATTAGATTGGTACAACAGTAGGCCGGCCTTGAAACAGACCCATAATTCAATGTAGCATTCCACTTCTTTACCATAACTGTGTGCGTCTTCGAAGGAGCATGATAGTTAATTACAACATCAAATACTCCGAGGAGCAAAGTTTGTTTAAGTGTCACAGATATTTGATGTCAGGTTATCATTCAAAGGCGCTGGAGTTAATTAACCGTTCAGAATCCTCCCGGACGCTTATAATTGTCTCGGAGCGCAGGGCGGTGGCAAAAGATGGAAATTGACACAAGCGCCTCGTCATCTTTGATCTCCTGAGCAGGAGTTGAGGCGAATTCTACATCCCCCTCAGTCGAAACATTGATCCACTTAAATAATTTAGTCACCTGAACTACAGGGCGGTCACGGTGGCGCAGCGGTAGGGTTGCTGCCTCACGGCGCCGCCGGGGACCCGGGTTCGATCCCAACCACGGGTGCTGTCTGTACGGAGTTTGCACGTTCTCACTGTGACCTGCGTGGGGTTTTCTCCGAGATCTTTGGTTTCCTCTCACACTCCAAAGACGTCCATGTTTGTAAGTTAATTGGCTTGGTAAATGTAAAAATTAGACAATAGACAAAAGGTGCAGGAGGAGGCCATTCGGCCCTTCGAGCCAGCACCGCCATTCAATGTGTTCATAGCTGATCATCCCCAACCAGTACCCCGTTGCTGCCTTCTCCCCATATCCCCTGACTCCACTATCTTTAAGAGCCCTATCTAATCTCTCTTGAAAGTATCCAGAGAACCTTCCTCCAGAGACCTGGGTTAGATCCTGACTACGGATACTGTCTGTACGGAGTTTGCACGTTCTCCCCGTGACCTGCGTGGGTTTTCTCCGAGATCTTCGGTTTCCTCCAAAGAGATGTGGGGGGAAACCGCATTCAATGAGATACCTCTCATCCTTCTAAACACCAGAGTGTACAAGCCCAGCCGCTCCATTCTCTCAGCATATGACAGTCCTGCCATCCCGGGGATTAACCCTAGTGATCCTAGTGTGTGTAGGGTAGTGTTCGAGTGCTGGTCGGTGCGTATTCGGTGGGCCGAAGGGCCTGTTTCCGCGCTGTATCTCTACACTAAACTAAACTGAACTACAAGCCTGGTAAAAGAGAATTTATCTCTCCGTAGTTAGCAAACATTGGTCTAAACAGCTGGTAACTATCTGAAGAAGTGTCTCGACCCAAAACGTCACCCATTCCTTCTCTCCAGTGATGCTGCCTGTCCCGCTGAGTTACTCCAGCTTTTTGTGTCTATAGCCGATGTCTAAGTTTAATAGTTCCAGGAGCAGTATTAGGCCATTCGGCCCATCACGTCTAATCCGCCTTTCAAACATACCTGATCTATCTCTCCCTCTCAATCCCATTCTCCTGCCTTCGCCTCATAACCCCTGACACCCGTACTAATCAAGAATCTGTCAATCACCCTCCACAGCCTTCTATGGCAATGTATATCCGCGGATTCACCACCCCAACTAAAGAAATTCAGCGCCGACCAGCGATCCCGGCACACTAACACTACCCGACACACACTAGGAGGCAATTTACATTTATACCAAGCCTGTACGTCTTTGGAGTGTGGGAGGAAACCGGAGATCCCAGAGAAAACCCACGCAGGTCATGGGGAGAACGTGCAAACTACGGACAGACAGCATCCGTAGTCAGGATCAAACCTCGGCCAGGCCCTCTCATAGATGAACTGAGGCCCAGGCCAGTTTCAATTTTAGAGGCCTCCAAACCAAGATCAAGGAGAGGCCCCTCAATTTTAGAGGCCCCCAGATCAAGATCCCTTTGAGGCAGACAGGCATGAGGCCCATGCCAAATGGCACTCAATGCCCTCTCCTCTGGTAGGCCCTGTACCCCGCCCGGCCTCTGGCGCTGTGAGGCAGCAACACTATCGCTGTGCCACCATGCATCCCTAGTTACTCCAGCATTTTGTGTGTATCTTTTTTTTTTGTTTTTTGTTTTTTTGTTTTTTGTTTATTTTATTAGAAGTTAATACAGCACAAAACAGTACAGTGGAACCTAATTTTAGGTGCCAACTATGTAATACCGTAATCCATTCTATGTGCAACCTCTAGTTTTATGTTATAAGAAGGAAGTAAGCAGGACAAGAAAAATAAAACAATACAAAAAGGGGAAAAAGTGGAAAAATAGATGGTAGAGAGTAGAAAAACGTGAAGTGTGTATATAAAAAAAAAATTAAAAAAGGAAGAGAGAAAGTGGAAAGTAGAAATAGAAGAGAAGGCCCCTTAAAAGAGAATTTTTCAAATCTGTATTCGGAGATGTAGATCTATCCGCGTCATGAATTTTGTGTGTATCTTAAACTAAACTAAACTTATCCTTGAGGCTGCATGATCTGACGTAGTGTGATTTTCTCGTTCTTCCATGTGAGTCCGACTATTTTCCTGAGCACCTAATTGTTTTTTCTAAGTGAGCCTGCTTGCTCAACCTTGGGACTGTGAGTAAACAACCCCATTAGAGCTGAGACGGCAGCTTTAACCCTTGCATGACAAGGATCCATGGCATCTACCTATGGAAGGTGGTTGTGGTCCCCAGAACGGAGACGAGGAAACACTTTTTCTCACAGAGAGTTGTGAGTCTGTGGAATTCTCTGCCTCAGGGGGCGGTTGGAGGCCTGTTCCCTGGATGCTTTCAAGAGAGAGCGAGATAGGGCTCTTAAAAATAGCGGAGTCAGGGGATATGGGGAGAAGGCAGGAACGGGGTACTGATTGTGGATGATCAGCCATGATCACATTGAATGGCGGTGCTGGCTCGAAAGGCCGAATGGCCTACTCCTGCACCTATTGTCTATTGTCGATTGTCACCCGAAGGTGCAGTGAAATGAATTTGCCAGCAGCGATACACTTGAAAAAAGAACGCACGTTACACAATAGGATTTAACACAAACATCCACCACAGCATTCTTCACTGTGGTAGAAGGCAACAAAGTTCAGTCAGTCCTCCTCCATTGTTCATCCGTGGTCGGGGACATAAACCCTCCGCAGTCTCCGGATGTACAGGCCCTCTCGTCGGGATGATTGATACTCTGACGTCAGGATGGCCGAACACACTTGGAGGTCCCAAATCGGCACTTTCCTACCCGGGGAAGGGGGGGGGGGGACCTAATTGAAACGTACCGACTAATTAAAGGCCTAGATAGAGGAGATTTGGAAAGGTGTTTCCACTAGTGGGAGAGTCTGGGACCAGAGGGCGCAGCGTCAGAATGAAAGGACGTATATTTAGAATAGAGATGAGGAGGAATTTCTTTAGTTAGTCAGAGGGTGGTGAATCTGTGGAATTCATTGCAACAAAAGGCTGTGGAGGCCAAGTCATTGGGCAGAAATTGGCAGGTTCTTCTTCTTGCGTATGGCGTGCACAGCCTAAAGTTGTCGGTCAACTTGTTCTCTTTGATCTTTTTGTTTGTGCACGTCGGGTTGATTGCATTCGTCGGACCAGGTGAAGGTTGCAATCTCCCACCCCTGTAGGTTCTTGATTAGTTAGGATGCTGCCTGAGCTGCTGATTACTTTGATGACTGACACTTTGACCAAGGCGTCTGGGCCAGCTCTGGTGCCAATTTCACCTGCATGTATGTAGTCTAAATCCCTCAAATCCTTGCTTGTTTCATGAGAGATGCAATGGCTTCAAACATCCTATAGTCTAGTTACCCTTTGAAAGGGAGAAGGGAGACAAAAATGCTGGAGAAACTCAGCAGGTGGGGCAGCATCTATGGAGCGAAGGAATAGGTGACGTTTTGTGTCGAGATTTATGTCTACTTTGAAAGGGGGAGATGAATGTCGCTGGGGCGAGAGTGTACAAATATCATGCACTCAGCGATCATGAGAGGAATAGATTGGCACGGAGTCTCTTGCCCACAGTAGGGGAATCGAAAACCAGAGGACATAGTTTAGTTTTGGGGAGTTTAGAGATACAGCGCGTAAACAGGCCCTTCGGCCCATAGTGCAGCAGCAGCAGCAGCAGCAGCAGCGCCTCGCCCGTGGCCCCGTCGGTCGGCAGCCCGGCCAGCTGTCCGACCTTCTGACCTTCGCTTACCGCTGACACCACCGCCACCGCCCTCCTTCTCATGGCTGATCATCGGTTCATGAGTTGGATGGGGCGCCGGTCTTTGCGCGCGATGTTGCGCGGCCCGGGCCCAACTCATCATTCACCCAGCCACGGACGAGTCGGTCATTGGATTGCCGTTGGGATTTTGTCCCCTATTTTGACATTTTGTCCCTTATTTGGGAGTGAGAAAGTTGGCGACCCTAGTCTCGACTCTAAACGTCACCCGTTCCTTCTCTCTGCCTGTCCCGCTGAGTTACTCCGGCATTTTGTGTCTGTCTTTGGTGTCAACCAGCACCTGCAGTTCCTTCCTGCACCCTACACATTAGCGTCTTCCCGATCTATTCCTCTCATGAGGAATATCTGTGTTCCCTTGGTTTCCCAATAAATGTAAAACAAGCCTACATGTTGATGAAGGCCACATAACGTTTGCGGATCCCAGGAATCTTCCTCTAACAAACGAGGAGATTAAAAATAGAGTACAGCTGCATTTCACCTGATAAAATGGCTGACAGACCGGCTGCCATGGTAACAGCTGCAGCAAACTAGTTGTATTCGGTGGCCAGAAATAGGGATCATTTAGTTTATTTTAATTTAGTTTAGTTTAGAGATACAGCGCAGAAACAGGCCCTTTGGCCCACCGAGTCCGCACTGACCAGCGATCCCCGCACATTTACACTATCCTGCATGCCCTAGGGACATTCACACTTATATCAAGGACATTTTATACAGGGCCAATTATCCTACAAATCTGTACGTCTTTGGAGTGTGGGAGGAAACCTAAGATCTCGAAGAAAACCCATGCAGGTCACGGGGAGAGCGTACCAACTCCATACAGACAGCGTCTGTAGTCGGGATCGAACCCGGGTCTCCGGCGCTGCATCGCTGTAAGGCAGCAACTCTACCGCTGCGCCACCGTGCCGCCCGTAGTTCAATTTAGTTCAGAGATACAGCATAAAACCAGGCCCTTCGGCCCACCGAGTCCACGCTAACCATCGATGACTCGTTCATGGACACAAAATGCTGGACTAATTCAGCGGGTCAGGCAGCATCTCTGGAGAGAAGGAATAGGTGATATTTTGGGCAGAGACCCTTCTTCAGACTGAGAGTCAGGGGAGAGGGATAATAAAGGTATGAAAAGGTAAAGAACAAATCACTGATGACCAAGGAAAGGTGGAGCCCACAATGCTCCATTGTTGGCTGTGGAAGAGGTGACGACAAAGGGATGCAAACAGTGGAACTGGCAGGATGACTAACGTCAGGGAGGGACAGAGAGCGAGGGAACGCAAGGGTTATTTGAAATAAGAGAAGGCAACATTCACACTAGAGTCGGACTGAGAAGGAATGGGTGACGTTTCGGGTTGAGACCCTTCTTCAGATTGAGAGTCAGGGGAGAGGGAGTCACAGAAACATGGAAGGGTGAGGTGTGAAAATGATGTATCAAAGGTAACGAAGTTCAAGGAACATGTAGAATAGATCAATGTTAGCTTGGGGAAGGTGACAACGAGACGTACAATGTAAGATTGAACCAGGAGGACAGTCAGACTTGTCGGAGAACTATGATGAGGAGGGGACGGAGGAAGAGGGAAAGCAAGGGTTACTTGAAGTTGGAGAATTCAATATTCATCGCGCTGGGTTGTTCCGCTAGTTCACACCAGTTCCACATTATCCCACTTTCTCATCCATTCATAGAAACATAGAAAATAGGTGCAGGAGAAGGCCATTCGGCCCTTCGAGCCTGCACCGCCATTCAATATGATCATGGCTGATCATTCAACTTAGTATCCTGTACCTGCCTTCTCTCCATACCCCCTGATCCCTTTAGCCACAAGGGCCACATCTAACTCCCTCTTAAATATAGCCAATGAACTGGCCTCAACTACCTTCTGTGGCAGAGAGTTCCACAGATTCACCACTCTCTGTGTGAAAAATGTTTTTCTCGCAGTAACTTCTTCCCCCAACTAACTTTGATCTATTCTACAAGTTCCTTGAACTTCGTCACTATTGATACGTCATTTTCACACCTCACCCTTCCATGTTTCTGTGACTGCCTTTCCCCATTCCTTGCACAAACGGGGACAATTTACAGAGGGCCATTTAATCTACAAACCCGCACATCTTTGGGATGTGGGCGGAAACCGGGGAACCCGGAGGGCACCCAGGCGGTCACAGGATGAACGTGCAAACTCCATGCAAACAGCACCTGAGGTCAGGATCGAACCCGGGCCTCTGGCGCCGTGAGGCAGCAACTCTACCAGCTGCCGCCCACTAGTTCAAACTTTTTTCGCAAACGTTAAACATAACTAAAATAATATGTCACAAAGTCATAAGGTCATAAGTGATAGGAGCAGAATTAGGCAATTCGGCCCGTCAAGCCCACTCCGCCATTCAATAATGGCTGATCTATCTCTCCCTCCTCACCCCATTCTCCTGCCTTCTCCCCATAACCCCTGACACCCGTACTAATCAAGAACTTATCCATCTCTGCCTTAAAAATATCCACTGACTTGGCCTCCACAGCCTTCTGTGGCAAAGAATTCCACAGATTCACCACTGAAGAAATTGCTCCTCATCTCCTTCCTGAAAGAACATTCTGTGGCTTAGAAACATAGGTGCAAGAGGAGGCCATTCGGCCCTTCGAGCCAGCACCGCCATTCATTGTGATCATGGCTGATCGTCCCCAATCAATAACCCGTGCCTTCCTTCTCCCCATATCCCTTGGGGTTCTAGTCCTAGACTCTCCCGCTAGTGGAACCATCGTCCCCTCCTAAAGAAATTCCTCCTCATCTCCTTCCGAAAGGAACGGCCTTTAATTCTGCGGAAACGTCTGTGAAACACACAGAGTCGTTCTCGCTTGCTTTCAGAAATAGCACAAAAATATTCCTGCAGACTGCCCATCCCTGTCCCCGGCACTTCAAGGGAAACATTGACTTGCTCTGACAAGCCCAATTTGCTGAATTAATTTCAAGCATCTTCTCATGCTTCCTTGCACAAACATCCTCATGTCTATTGCAGCCGCCTCATTAAGCTACCAGAGGGCGACTACGGGCCAGACATCCAGGGAGAGATGGTCATAGGAGAGCCACAGGCTCCTGGCTGCCAACCACCGCTAGGCCTTAAACCACCGCAGGGAACTAGACACGATTCAGGCACGGTGGCCCAGCGGTAGAGTTGCTGCCTCACAGCGAATGCAGCGCCAGACACCCGGGTTCGATCCCGACCACGGCCGCTGTCTGTACAGAGTTTGTACGTTCTACCCTAGACAATAGACAATAGACAATAGATGCAGGAGTAGGCCATTCTGCCCTTCGAGCCAGCACCGCCATTCAATGTGATCATGGCTGATCATCTGCAATCAGTACCCTGTTCCTGCCTTCTCCCCATATTCCCTGACTCCGCTATTTTTAAGAGCCCTATCTAGCTCTCTCTTGAATGCATCCAGAGAACCTGCCTTCACCGCCCTCTGAGGCAGAGAATTCCACGGACCTGCGTGGGTTTTCTCCAAGATCTTCGGTTTCCTCCCACACTGCAAAGGCAAACTGGTTTGCAGGTTAATTGGCTCGGTGTAAGTGTAAATCGTCCCTAGTGTGTGTAGGATAGTATTAATGTGCAGGGATCGCTGGTCATTTAGAAGGATGAGAGGATATCTTATTGAAACATATAAGATTATTAAAGGCTATACAAGATTATTAAGGGTTTGGACACGTTAGAGGCAGGAATTGTGCTGGGGGGGGGGATCCAGAACCAGGGGCTACAGTTTAAGAATAAGGGGTAAGCCATTTAGAACGGAGATGAGGAAACACTTTTTCACACAGAGGGTTGTGAGTCTGTGGAATTCTCTCCCTCAGAGGGCGGTGGAGGCCGATGCTCTGGATACTTTCAAGATAGAGCTAGATAGGGCTCTTAAAGGTAGCGGAGTCAGGGGATATGGGGAGAAGGCAGGAACGGGGTACTGGCTGTAGATGATCAGCCATGATCACACTGAAAGGTGGTGCTGGCTCGAAGGGCCGAATGGCCTACTCCTGCACCCGTTGTCTATTGTCTATTATCTACTCCAGAGATGCTGCCTGTCCCGCTGAGTTGCTCCAGCATTTTGTGTCTATCTTCTGTGTAAACCAGCATCTGCAGCATCAGCATGCAAAACAAAGCTGTTCACTGTACCTCGGTACACGTGACAATAAGGAACCTAAACCTATAATGGGGTGGAGTTCAGAGTAATAGTACGTGCTCCATGGTTTCCTTTTCCGTCCAATCCATTCTTTTTAAGTGATTGGAGCAAAATTAGACCATTCGGCCCATCAAGTCTACTCCACCATTAAATCACGGCTGATCTATCTCTCCCTCTCAACCCCATTCTCCTGCCTTCACCCCATGTCAAGCCAAGTCAACTTTATTTGTCACATACACATACCCCTGACACCTGAACTAATCCAGAATCTATCTATCTCTGCCATATAGGTAGGTAGACACACAAAGAGCTGGAGTAGCTCAGCGGGACAGGCAGCATCTCTGGAGAGAAGGAATGGGGTGACGTTTCGGGTCCGACTGGAGTCTGAGGAAGGGTCTCGACCCGAAACGCCGCCCCATTCCTTCTCTCCGGAGATGCTGCCTGTCCTGCTGAGTTACTCCAGCTCTTTGTGCCTGTCTTCGGCTTAAACCAGCAGCTGCAGTTCCTTCCTTCATATCTCTGCCCTATGCCTGGGATCAGTCTCTTTGCAAAGAAATGCTACTTTGAGAAAATAACATTTGATTTCCTAAATGCCTCCTGAGCCTGCAGGTCTGTTCAGTGAAAGACAGGCCGGTGTATTCCAAGTCGTATATTTCTTTTCACCAGAGTGCTGCTTCTCGACGTGTAATACGTGCTTATTGCTTGGCATAAATATTTTCTCCGCAGAGTTGTCAGCCCTCTAATATTGCCTCAGAGTCTGAAACGATTGTAGACCGACCATAAAACACTCCTTTGTATACATAGAGGAACAAACCACTGGGGTTTAAAATGAGATTGTGTCTATTTCAGTTTCCGCGAAACAGGTTTGTTTTGCCAGTAATAACAAATCAAAAGATTGGAGAACTATCTATTTGCCTGACAATAGACACAAGGTGCTGGAGTAAAGGGCCTGTCCCACTTGGCTGTAATTCGCGCCTCATTTACGCGGCATATGTAAAATAGGTCAACGCGTCGTGATGCGCGATGTCACACGCAAATCACGCATCATCACGTGTCAGCGCAGGCGTCTGGTGCGCATGACGTCATTAGAATACACTGCGGTGCGCGGCGACGCATGGTTACGGACGTTTACGCACGGTGACATAACCATGCGTCACCACGCGATACACGTGAGATTTCGGGACGCCAGTGTGCGACGCCAATGCATCAGAGTGCGTACGTGATACGTCATGCAGGTCGCACGTGAGGATTTTGTTACCCTACGAAATCATGGAGCGCCGCGTGCCAACGCATGTAATTCTACGCCTCACCATGTGCAACGCATGCGCACCCCACCCGTCCCGACGCATCGACCTATATCAAGTCAAGTCAAGTCAAGTCAAGTTTATTTGTTACATACACATACGAGATGTGCAGTGAAATGAAAGTGGCAATCCCTATATTACATATGACGCGTAAATGAGGCGCAAATGACGGCCATGTGGGACAGGCCCTTTCAATCAGCGGGTCAGGCAGCATCTCTGGAGAAAAGGAATAGGTGGCCTTTCCTGTTGAGACCCTTCTTCAGGCTATTTCTTCAACCTTGGGGAAGATTTCTCAGTGTTTAGTTTAGAGATACAGTTGCGGGCGGTCACGGTGGCACAGCGGCATAGTTGCTGCCTTACAGCCAACGCGGCGCCGGGGACTCGGGTTCGATCCCGACTACGGGCGCTGTCTGTGCGGAGTTTGTACGTCCTCCCCGTGACCTGCGTGGGTTTTCTCAGAGATCTTCGGTTTTCTCCCTAAGACGTACAGGTTTGTAGGTTAATTGGCTTGGTAAATGTAAAAAAGAATTGTCCCTAGTGGGTGTAGGATAGTGTTAATGTGCGGGGATCGCTGGTCGGTGCGGACCCGGTGGGCAGAAAGGGCCTGTTTCCGCGCTGTATCACGAAACTTAGTTTAGTTTATAGATGTAGAGCCGTGATGCGTTTGACAGCCGTGGTCTAATTATTGGCAGATATCAATTCGAATCCCACAATGGCATCTTTAGTTTAGTTTAGAGATACAGCACGGAAACAGGCCATTAGGCGATCACCCCGTACAATAGATCTATCCTACACACACTGGAGACAATTTACCTACAAACCTGCACGTCTTTGGAGTGCGGGAGGAAGCCAAAGCACCCGGAGAAAACCCACGCGGTCGCTGGGAGAACGCGCAAACTCCCTACAGACAGCACCCGCAGTCAGGATGGAACGCGGGTCTCTGGCGCTGAGAGGCAGCAGCTCTACCGCTGCGTTACCGTGCCGCCTCTAGTGCAGTGGTGGTGTTGATGGAGCAGATGAGCAGCAGAATGAGGGGAGAGGGAGCAGTGAGAGAGGATCTCACGGAGGTACTCCAGCACTATGTGTTTTGGTTCGTAAACCAGCGTAGAGTGACACAGCATGGAAACAGGCCCTTCGGCCCAACTTGCCCACGCCGGCCAACATGTCCCAGCTACACTTGACTACGTTTGGCCCATGTCCCTCCAAACCTGCCCTATCCATGCACCTGTCTAATTGTTTCTTAAATGTTGGGATGGTCCCTGCCTCAACTACCTCCTCCGGCATCTCGTTCCTTACACCCACCACAGGTTATCCCTGTGGTTCAGTATCTGCAGTTCCTCACATCCCCAAGAGTACTCTAAAATTGTACTTAAACTCCCCGAGTTTAACTTGATTCTAATCTACCTGTGAGGAGCCTTCTCGGGCCTGTCCCACTTAGGTGATTCTTTAGGCAACTACAGGTGACTAGTTTGTCGCCACATGTTCGCCGGTGGTTGCCGGGAGACTCTCCTCAGTCGCGGCATCTGTCTGGTCGCCGCTAAATATTCAAACACGTCGAAAAAGTTTTCTGCGACAGTGGGTTTGATGCCAATGAGTGTAGCTTGCCTTCTCCTGACATAGGTTGTCCTGCTACGACTGTGACATCGCCAAGTGGGACAGGCCCATTAGGAAGTCAAGTCAAGTCAAGTCAAGAGAGTTTATTGTCATGTGTCCCAGATAGGACAATTAAATTCTTGCTTTGCTTCAGCACAACAGAATATAGAAGACATGAATATTGAACAGATCAGTGTGTCCATATACCATTATATAAATATATACACACATCAATAAATAAGCAGATAAAGTGCAAATAAACAGTTAATGGGCTATTAATGTTCAGAGTTTTGTTTGAGTAGCGTTTAATAGCCTAATAGCTGTGGGGAAGAAGTTGTTTCTGAACCTGGACGTTGCAGTCTTCAGGCTCCTGTACCTTTTACCTGAAGGTAGCGGGGAGATGAGTGTGTGGCCCGGATGGTGTGGGTCCTTGATGATACTGCCAACCTTTTTGAGGCAGCGACTGCGATAGATCCCCTCGATGGACGGGAGGTCAGAGCCGATGATTGACTGGGCAGTGTTTACTACTTTTTGTAGTCTTTTCCGCTCCAGGGCGCTCAAGTTGCTGAACCAAGCCACGATGCAACCGGTCAGCATGCTCTCTACTGTGCACCTGTAGACGTTAGAGAGAGTCCTTGACAAACCGACTCTCCGTAATCTTCTCAGGAAGTAGAGGCGCTGATGTGTCTTAAGTGTGTGAAAAATGCTTTACCATTACATGTTCCCATTGCAGCGTTCATGCTTGATGTGATTCTCCCCCCCCCCACCCCCACCCCAATGCCCCAGAGAACAATACTTAAATCCTGGAGCGTAGACAAACCTACTTGGAGAAGGAAGATATAATGTGTAGTGCGTCCCTTGAGCAATGTCATTAGGAATGATTATCTGGTCATTACTAATGTTTGAGAAATCTTGCTGTACAAGAAATTATTCCAGAATTTCTTATCCTCATACACTTGAAGAAGAGTCTCGACCCGAAATGTCGCCCATTCCTTCTCTCCAGAGATGCTGCCTCACCCGCTGAGTTACTCCAGCATTTTGTGTCTACCTTCGATTTAAACCAGCATCTGCAGTTCTTTCTTACACACTTCAAACATTGCTTTATTAGCCTTAGATTATTTTAATGCCCCTGAAATTTGAGTTTAGTTTAGTTTAGATTATTTAGTGTAGAGATACAGCACGGAAACAGGCCCTTCGGCCCACCCAGACCGCACCGACCAGCGATCCCCACACTATCCTACACACACTAGGGAAAATGGTACATTTATACCAAGCCAATTAACCTACAAATTTGCACGTCTTTAGAGTGCGGGGTGGAAACAGGAGCACCAAGAGAAAAGCCACGCAGACACAGGAAGAACGTGCAAACTCCGTGCAGACTGCAACCGTAGTCAGGATTGAAGAATCAAGAATCTATCTATCTCTGCCTTAAAAATATCCATTGACTTGGCCTCCACAGCCTTCTGTGGCAAAGAATCCCACTGATTCACCACCTCTGTGGAGAACATGGATAGGCGACGTTTCAAGTAAATCTGAAGAAGGGTCTCCATCGAAATGCCACCTTTCCATGTCCGGCTGAGTTACTCCTGCACTTTTAGAGAATTTATAGATGCCAGTTCTTTAGTCAGAGGGTGGTGAATCTGTGGAATTCTTCACCACAGAAGGCTGTGGAGGCCAAGTCAGTGGATCTTTTTAAGGCGGAGATAGATAGATTCTTGATTAGTACGAGTGTCAGAGGTTATGGGGAGAAGGCAGGAGAATGGGGTTCGGAGGGAGAGACAGATCAGCCACGATTGAATGGCGGAGTAGACTTGATGGACCGAATGGCCTAATTCTGCTCCTATTCCTTATGCCCTTATGACTTTGTGTGTTTTGTTTTGCGAGCCTACGTCTGCAGGTTTTTGTTTCTATGTCTATAATGAAAGGGGACTGCTTGCTGTAAGTAGTGATACTGAGTGCAGCCGTGTAAGCTGTGGACAGGCAAAGGGCAAAACATAACTTGGGAGATGGATTCCCATCGCGGCAGCTGTGTGATAATCACGACAGATCTCTCTCTGCACATGAATCCCCAAACACTTGGTGGTTCAATTAGAGATTGAGTGATGATACGGTGGCGTTTGAGGATGCTTTATCATCGATCAAGCTTCCAATTAAGAACCCAATCTCCCCAGGGTTACTGCCCCAACTGAGAAACGGAGACACGGAGCCGCAGGAAAGAGGAGAGGGCCAAGGTTGAAAGCAGGGGAACCGTTTTAGAGGTGAGAAGACGTTAGTGTTTAAACATCTCCATCGTGCAAAGATAAGGAGCAGCCAAGAGTGTTTTGTTGTCACGTGTCCCAGATAGAACAGTGGCATTCTTACTTGCAGTAGCTCAACAGAATATGGAAACATTGGTCTACGGTGGCGCAGCGGTAGAGTTGCTGCCTCACTGCGCCACAGACCCGGGTTCGATCCTGACCACGGGTGCTGTCTGTACGGAGTTTGTCCGTCCTCCCCGCGACCACGTGGGTTTTCGCCGAGATCTACGGTTTCTTCCCACGCTCCAAAGACGCGCAGGTTTGTAGGTTAATTGGCATAGTGTAAATATAAAAATGTTCCCAGTGCGTGTAGGGTAGTGTTAGTGTGCGGAGATCGCTGGTCAGCCTGGACCCGGTGGGCCGAAGGGCCTGTTTCCGCGTTGTATCTCCGAACTGAACTAAACTAAACTATATAACAATTTTTTTTAAGTTCAGTGGTTGTATATATATTTACATATACAAACACAGATATATATCTATATATATCTATATATATATATATATATATATATATAGATATATATATATAGATATATACATAGGGTTTGCAGGTTAATTGGCTTGGTAAATGTAAAAATTGTCTCTAGTGGGTGTAGGGTAGTGTTAGTGTGCGGGGATCGCTGGTTGGCGCAGACTCGATGGGCCGAAGGGCCCGTTTCTGCGTTGTATCTCAAACCTAAACTAAACTAGAGGGGAAAGAGGCTTATTAGTTTGCCAGCAGAAATGAAGGAGATGACTTTCTTTCAATGCGACAAGGTGGAGTGTTTCACTTCTCAGCGGCAGGCTTCTACTTAAGCTAGCATTAAGCTTTGCAGAACGGGGAGAGGTTTCACAAGGAAAGTCTGCTCCTGACACCAAGTTTGATGGCTGTGGTAACGAAGGGATTTGATGCGAACTTGAGGGGCAACATTTTCATTAGTTTAGTTTAGTTTGGTGTCACGTGTACCGAGGTACAGTGAAAAGCTTTTGTTGCGTGCTAACCAGCCAGCGGAAAGACAACACATGATTACAATCGAGCCATTCACAGTGTACAGATACATGGATGTGGAGAGGATGTTTCCACTGGTGGGAGAGTCTAGGACTGGAGGTCACAGCCTCAGAATTAAAGGACGTTCATTTAGGAATGAGATGAGGAGAAATTTATTCAGTTAGATCTGTGGAATTCTTTGCCACAGAAGGCTGTGGAGGCCAAGTCAATGGATATTTTTAAGGCAGAGATAGATAGATTTTTATGGGGAGAAGGCAGGAGAATGGGGTTAGGAGGGAGAGATAGATCAGCCATGATTGAATGACTGAATAGACTTGATGGGCCGAACAGCCTAATTTTACTCCTATTCCTTATGGCCTTATGATGGGAAGGGAATATTAAGAGTGTGGAGCGATTGTAACATGTGATTGTAGATGTGCTTCTGTGGCTCGCCCGCAAGAGGGTGGTGGATGTGTGGAGCCAGCTGCCAGAGGGGGTAGATGAGGCAATGTTTAAAATACATTTGGACAGGTGCATGGATAGGAAAGGTTTAGAGGGACATGGGCCAAACGCAGGCAGGTTTGACTAACATGGTCAGGACAGCGCCCTCCCGAGATGCTGCCTGTCCCGCCGAGTTACTCCAGCTTTTTGTGTCTATCTTTTGTGTCTATCACAGTTTAAGAATAAGGGGTAAACCATTTAGGACTGAGATGAAGAAAAACCTTTTCACCCAGAGAGTTGTGAGTCTGTGGAATTCTCTCCCACGCAAGGCAGTGGTGGCCAATTCACTGGATGTTTTCAAGAGAGAGTTAGATTTTAATTCTTAGGGCTAATGGAATCAAAGGATATGGGGAGAAGGCAGGAACGGGGTACTGATTGTGGATGATCAGCCAAGATCACATTAAATGGCGGTGCTGGCTCGAAGGGCCGAATGGCCTCCTCCTGGACCTATTTTCTATGTATCTTCTTATTAACTTCAAACAGCGTACACGAGGATTTTATACCCTGGCTTGGTAGCGGGTAGTCACAATGTCCCATTGACTGGGCGGCACGGTGGCGCAGCGGTAGAGTTGCCGCCTCACAGCGCCAGAGACCCGGGTTCGATCCTGACTACGGGTGCTGTCTGTATGGAGTTTGTACGTTCTCCCCGTGACCCACGTTGGTTTTCTCCGCGGACTCCGGTTTCCTCCCGCACTCCAAAGACGTGCAGGTTTGTAGGTTAATTGGCTTGGTAAATGTAAAAATTGTCCCTGGTGCATGCAGGGTCGTGTTAGTGTGCGGGGATCGCTGGTCGGCGCGGACCCGGTGGGCCGAAGGGCCTGTTTCTGCACCGTTATCCCTAGAACTAAAACTGTGATATTCAGCAAAACAGTCCAGCACACAAGTACAGCTACCAATGGCTGAATTAGTGTGGGAGCCCGTAGTATCAGCATTGACTCAGTCACCAACCTCTGGGAAATCTGAGGAGTGGCGTTAATAATCAATAAGGTGTGGGCGAACTTGCCACTTCTCGACTGGCAGCAATTTATCAGCTCCATTTATTAGCAAGACCTCAACTCATTCCCTGTACACACAGTCTCTTCATTACGCACTGTGAAATGAGTTTTATTCGGTTAACTGGTTGAAAGTAGTTTGCCAATAAGCGTTGACGATAATTGCATTCAATGCTTGACACGTACATCGGTTCGATTACTTTAGAGATGCGGCGCGGAAACGGGCCCTTCAGCCCATCGAGCCCATGCCGACCGGCGATCATCCCGCACGCCAACACTTCTCTACACACTAGGGATGGTTCACATTTTTTACCAAAGCCAATTAACCGACAATTACTGGCGGTGGAGGCCGGTTCTCTGGATACTTTCAAGCAAGAGCTAGATAGGGCTCTTGAAGGTAGCGGAGTTAGGGGATATGGGGTGAAGGCAGGAACGGGGAACTGATTGTGGATGATCTGCCATGATCACATTGAATGGCGGTGCTGGCTCAGAGGGCCGAATGGCCTACTCCTGCACCTATTGTCTAATGTCTGTTGACAAACCTGTACATTTAGTCTAGTTTAGTTTAGAGCAGTAGTTCCTAACCTTTTTGGCACCAGTACACGTATACGGGAACAAAATACTGTATGTGGTATGTACCTTTGTTAGGTTCCTAAACATGGGCTCAACAAATTGATATGGTATTTGTGCCCCCTTCATGACCCCGGCGGCAAAGACCCAAGGGGGTCATGAACCCCAGGTTAAGAACCGCTGGTTTAGAGGTACAGTGCAGAAACCGGCCCTTTGGCCCACCGAGTCCGTGCCGACCAGCGATCCCCCCGTATACTGACACTATCCTACACTCGCTAAGGACAATTTACAATTTACAGAAGCCAATTAACCTACCAACCTGTACATCTTTGGAGTGTGGAAGGAAACCGGAGCACCCAGGGAAAACGCACACAGTCACGGAGAGAGCATGCAAACTCCGCACAGACAGCGCCCGTAGTCAGGATCGATCCTGGGTCTCTGGCGCTGTGAGGCAGCAACTCTACCACTGCGCCACCATGCTGCCCTCCATGACATGTCTTCCAATGAGCGGTAGAGCCACGATGGCACAACAATGAGCGGCACTGTGGAGCAGCGGTAGAGTCGCAGCCTCACAGCGCCAGAGGCCCGGGTTCCATCCTGACCACAGGTGCTGTCTATGCGGTGTTTGCGCACTCTCTCTGTGACCGCGTGGGTTTTCTCCGCAGTGCTAAGATGCGTACGTGTGCAGGTAAATTGTCTTCTGCCACTTGTCCCGAGTGGGTGTAGGATATTTGTTAGTGTTGGTCAACGCGGACACGGTGGGCCAAAGGGCCTGCATGCGCGCTGTACCTGCACTAAAACTAAACTATCAGTGACACTGCACGAACGTCTCTGCAACTCAACAAAACCCTGTCACTTTGAAGACCATTTGCACCATTTCTTGAATTAGTTCCCTCGTCACAGTCCTATTTTAGCTGTCTGTTGATCAATGTACTCTACTGTCTATAACAGTCCATTACTGCCCATCTCTGAGAGAACATGAAAAGACTGAAGCGATCTCTCAAGCAATAGGCACAAAATGCTGGAGTAACTCAGCGTGACAGGCGGCATCTCTGGAGAGAAGGAATGGGTGAGGTTTCGGGTCGAGACCCTTCTTTAGGCTGAGAGTTGGGGGAAGGGGAAACGAGAGATATGGACGGTGATGTAGAGAGATGTAGAACAAACTGATTGAAAGACGTCCAAACAAGTAACGATGGTAAAGGAAACTGGCCTTTGCTGTGCGCTGTGGGCTAGGTGAAAAACATTATACCGACAATGAAACTAAGCAGGAAGACTGTGAAGATTCAAGCGAGTTTATTGTCATGTGTCCCAGATAGGACAATGAAATTCTTGCTTTGCTTCAGAACAACAGAATATAGTAGGCACGAATACAGAACAGATCAGTGTGTCCATATACCATTATATAAATATATACACACATGAATAAATAAACTGATAAAAGTGCAAGTAAACAGATAATGGGCTATTAATGTTCAGAGTTTTGTCCGAGCCGAGTTTAATAGCCTGATGGCTGTGGGGAAGTAGCTATTCCTGAACCTGGACGTTGCAGTCTTCAGGCTCCTGTACCTGAAGGTAGCGGGGAGATGAGTGTGTGGCCAGGATGGTGTGGGGTTCTTGATGATACTGCCAGCCTTTTTGAGGCAGCGACTGCGATAGATCCCCTCGATGGTAGGGGAGGTCAGAGCTGATGGTGGACTGGACAGTGTTTATTACTTTTTGTAGTCTTTTCCGCTCCTGGGCGCACAAGTTGCCGAACCAAACCACGATGCAACCGGTCAGCATGCTCTCTACTGTGCACCTTTGAAACTGGTCCAATGACGAGGCTAAGGGAGGGACAGAAAGAGAGAGGGAAAGCAAGGGCTACTTGAAGTTAGAGAAGTCAATGTTCATACCGCTGGGTGGTAAGCTGCCCATATGAGGTGCTGTTCCTCCAATTTGCATTGGACCTCACTCTGATGATGGAGGCCCAGGACAGAAAGGTCAGTGTGAGAATGGGAAGGGGAATTAAAGTTTTTGGCAACCGGGAGATCAGGTAGGTCCAGGCGGACTGAACGAAGGTGTACCACGAAACGATCGCCCAGTCTGCGTTTGGTCTCGCTGATGTATAAGAGTCCACATCTTGAACAGCGGATACAGTAGATGAGGTTGGAGGAGGTGAGAGTGAACCGCTGCCTGACCTGAAAGGACTGTTGGGGGCCCTGGACAGAGTCGAGGGGGGAGGTAAAGGGACAGGTGTTGCATCTCCTGCGGTTGCAGGGGAAGGTACCTGGGGGTGGTTTGGGTGGGAAGGGACGAGTTAACCAAGGGGTTGCGGAGGGAACCGTCTCTGCGGAAGGCGGAAAGGGGTGGAGAGGGGAAAATGTGGCTAGTGGTGGGATCTCGTTGGAGGTGGCGGAAATGTCGGAGGATTATGTGCTGTACGCAACAGCTGAGGGGGTGGAAGGTGAGGACAAGGGGGACTCTGTCTCTGTTGCGACTAGGGGGAGGGGGGAGCAAGGTCGGATATTTTTAAGGCAGAGATAGATAGATTCTTGATTAGTACGGGTGTCAGGGGGTTATGGGGAGAATGCTGGAGAATGGGGTTGGGAGGGAAAGATAGATCAGCCATGATTGAATGGCGTAGGCTTGATGGGCCGAATGGCCTAATCTTGCTCCTCTAATTTATGAATAACAGGCAGTGCAATAGCAGACTTTCCTCCCTAAATAATAGTGGTGAACCAGATGGATTTTTTATGGCAATCTGATAGCTTTATGGTCACCATTACTGAATCGAGCTTTTTATTACAGTTGTATTTAATTAATTGAATTTATCTTCCCCTGATGCCTTGGTGAGAATCACATTGATATCTCCCAATAATTAAACCAAGGCTATCAAATACAGGCTGGCACGTTGGCGCAGCGGTAGAGTTGATGCCTCACAGCGCCAGAGACCCGGGTTCCATCCCGACCACGGGCGCTGCCTGTACGGAGTTTGCACGTTCTCCCCGTGACCCGCGTGGGTTTTCTCCGAGATCTTCGGTTTCCTCCCACACTCCAAAGACGCGCGGGGATTGTAGGTTAATTGGCTCTGTAAATGTAAAAAATTGTCCCTGGTGGGTTTAGGATAGTGTTAGTGTGCGGGGATCGCTGGTCGGCGCGGACCCGGTGGGCAGAAGGGCCTGTTTCCACGCTGTATCTCTAAACCAAACTAAACACTAGTCCTGCAGGTTTGTAGGTTGGTATAATTGTAAATTGTCCCTGGCGTGTGTAGGATATTGTTAGTGTCGATGGCCGGCGCGGACTCGATGGGCCGAAGGGCCTGTGACAGCGCTGTATCTCTGAAGTGAACTAAAAACTAAACAAAATGGCTGTGGGAAGAATTCCAGGGCTGGGATTGAATGTGATTCCATCAGGAGTCAAGAGCATTTAATTGTCATGTCTACCAACAACGGAACAATACAATTCTTGCTTGCAGCAGCATGACAAGACTGCAAACACAAAACCCAGAGATAGTATATAGTAATAAAATAATTCCATGAATTATTAACTACGATACTAGGGCACAAAAAAATCCATCGTCCTCACTGGAATCAAAGGCAGTCCGTAGACGTTCAGACCTGTAGAGTTGTAGAGGCATAGAGTGTGGAAACAGGCCCTTCGGCCCAAATCGTCCATGTTGACCAAGATGCACCCATCTCAGCCCCTCCCGTTTACCTGCTTTTACCTTTTACCTGAATTAGGCTCCATCTTCCTCTGAACCTTTCCTATCCATGCACCCATCCAAGTGCGTTTGAAATGGTCTTGCAGTCCCTGCCTCAACTACCTCCTCCGGCAGCTCGTTCCGTGCACCTTCTGCTGTTTGAGTGGAACAGTTGCCCCTCAGGTTCAATCTTGGCCCTCTCACCTGGGATAGTGGATGCGTACCTGGGTCAAGAAAGAGCAGTGAGGGTGGGTGGAGGGAGGTAGAGAAAGCAATGATTTCCCTTCACCCTGTATCTGTACACTGTGTACACTGACAGCTTGATTGTAATCATGTACAGTCTTTCCGCTGACTGGATAGCACGCAACAAAATCCTCGGCGTTGGTGACAATAATAATCTAAACTAAGCAACGAGGAGGCAGATATGCAGAGAATGGGAGGGTTTGGTGTACAGTCACGGAAGATTCTTTAGTCAGAAAATTTCTTCCGTCAGGTGCGAATTTCTTTAGTCAGAAGGCGGTGAATCTGTGGAGTTCGTTGCCACAGACGGCTGTGGAGGCCAAGTCAGTGGATATTTATAAGGCAGAGATAGATAGATTCTTGATTAGTACGGGGTGTCAGGGTTATGGGGAGGGAAACATAGAAATTAGGGCAGGAGTAGACCATTCGGCCCTTCGGGCACCGCCATTCAATATGATCATGGCTGATCATCCAACTCAGTATCCAGACCTGATACCCTCTGATCCCCTTCAGGGCCCATCTAACTCCCTCTAGAAGCAGGAGAAAGAAGGGGAGTAGACTCGATTGAAAGGCGGAGCAGACTCGATGGGCCGAATGGCCGAAATCTGCTCTTATCACTTGTGACCTTATGAATAGTTTAACTAGGGCGACACAGTGTTAGAGTTGCATCCTCACAGCGCCAGAGACCCGGGTTCCATCCCGACTACGGGTGCTGTCTGTACGGAGATTGCACCTTCTCCTTCTCCCCGTGACCCGCGTGGGTTTTCTCCGGGTGCTCCGGTTTCCCCCCACATCACAAAGACGTGCAGGCTTGTAGTTTAATTGGCTTCTATAAATCGCCCCTAGTGTGTGGGGTAGTGTACGGGTGCTCGCTGGTTAGTGGGCACTCGGTGGGCCAAAGGGCCTGTTTCGACACTGTATTAATTTAGTTGAGCTAGGTTTATTTTAGTTTAGTTTATTTTAGTTCAAAGACACAGCGAGGAAACCGACCCTTCCGCCCACCGAGTCTGCACCGACCAACGATCCCCGCACACTTACACCATCCTACACACACTAAGGACAATTTACAATGACACCAAGCCAATTAACCTACAAACCTGTACAACTTTGGAGTGTGGAAGGAAACCGGAGCACCCGGGGAAAACCCACGCAGTCACGGGGAGAACATACAAACTCCATTCAGACAGCACCCGTAGTCAGGATCGAACCCGGGTCTCTGGCGCTGTAAGGCAGTAGCTCTACCGCTGCGCCACCGAGCCGCCCTGTATCTCTAAACCAAACTTAAGGTAGCGAAGTGGGTGCGGCAGATGTCGAACGTTGGTTTCACCAAATGGCGGAGCCTTGCGCCACAAAGCCGAATCCTACTTCTTAATTTCGAGACAATACCTCAGCTCATTAAACTCACAGTCCGAAGAGGGGTCTCGACCCCGAAAGGTCACCCAATCCCTTCTCTCCAGGGTTGCTGCCTGTCCCGCTGAGTTACTCCAGCATTTTGTGTCTATCTTCAACAAACAGCGATCTGACAAGCTGAGCCTTAAGAAGCCAAGGATAAATGAATGGAAAGTGCAGGCGGATAGGGAAATAAAAAGAGGGATTTGAGCGCGTGGAAGAATTACGCTCATTGTCCTTTTGTGGTTTAAATGGCCTTTAATAAAATTGAGGTTGATATATTAATTGGGGAGTTTAGACATGGAGTTATGTGATGCCTGATTCCAAGCTCACGGTTCAGGCATTACAAACCATTTGATATTATCAGTGCCATCTTTAATATACTGCTTTAATGCCCAGAGGACTCGCAGCTCCTGCATTATGCACCGGAAAAAACGAGGGAAAATGCCGCAGCTCCAGGGTTTTCTTGGTAATTGTGGAGACGGAGAGGGAGAGAGAGAGAGAGAGATCTTTCTCCTTTCACAACCTGTGGCACAGTACTGCCAGCGGTCCCCGCACACTGACACCCACCCACTACACACACTCGGGACAATTTGCAATTATACCAAATCCAATTAACCTACAAACCTGCACGGCACATCAGGCAGTGAAGAAAGCCTTCATAACAAGAGGAGTTGACTATAGGAGCAAAGAGGTCCTCCTGCAGTTGTACAGGGCCCTGGTGAGACCACACCTGGAATATTGTGTGCAGTTTTGGTCTCCCAAATTGAGGAAGGACATTCTTGCTATTGAGGGAGTGCAGCGTTGGGTCACCAGGTTAATTCCCGGGATGGCGGGACTGTCATATGCTGATAGAATGGAGTGGCTGGGCTTGTATACTCTGGAATTTAGAAGGATTAGAGGGGTTCGTATTGAAACATATAGGACTATTAAGGGTTTGGACACGCTAGAGGCAGGAAACATGCTCCCGATATTGGGAGAGTCCAAAACCAGGGGCCACAGTTTAAGAATAATGTAGAACGTAGATGAGGTAAAACTTTTTCACACTGAGAGTTGTGAGTCTGTGGAATTCTCTGCCTCTGAGGGCGGTGGAGGCTGGTTCTCTGGATACTTTCAAGAGAGAGCTAGATAGAGCTCTTCAAGATAGCGGAGTCAGGGGAGATGGGGAGAAGGCAGGAACGGGATACTGATTGAGGATGATCAGCCATGATCACATTGAATGGCGGTGCTGGCTCGAAGGGCCGAATGGCCTACTCCTGCACCTATTGGCTATTGTCTTTGGAAACATAGAATCATAGAAAATAGGTGCAGGAGGAGCCCATTTGGGTTTGTAGACAAAAATGTTGGAGAAACTCAGCGGGTGAAGCAGCATCTATGTAGCGAAGGAATAGGCAACGTTTCAGGTCGAGAGCCTTCTTCAGATTTCTTCAGATCGGATTTTGCTGGTTTTACCTTGCACTGAATGTTATTCCCTTATCATTTATCTATACATTGTAAACAGTTCATGTATTGTCTTTCCGCTGACTGGTTAGCACGCAACAAAATCTTTTCACTGTACCTCAGTACACGTGACAATAAACTAAACTAAACTAATCTTAGATTCTGGTAAGTGCTGCTTAAGTTTAATTGCTTTAGTTTAGTTTAGTTTCGCGATACAGCACGGAAACAGGCACTTCGGCCCACCGCACGCAGGCACCATCCTACACACACTAGGGACAATGTACAATATTTACCTCAGCAAATGAATCTCGAGTCTGAAGAAGGGTTTCGGCCCGAAACGTTGCCTATGGTCCCAATGTTGGGCGAGTCCAGAACCAGGGGCCACACAGTCTTAGAATAAAGGGGAGGCCATTTAAGACTGTGGTGAGAAAAAACTTTTTCACCCAGGGAGTTGTGAATTTGTGGAATTCCCTGCCACAGAGGGCAGTGGAGGCCAAATTACTGGATGGATTTAAAAGAGATTTAGATAGAGCTCCAGGAGCTAGTGGAATCAAGGGATATGGGGAGAAGGCAGGCACGGGTTATTGATTTGGGACGATCAGCCATGATCACAATGAATGGTGGTGCTGGCTCGAAGGGCCGAATGGCCTCCTCCTGCACCTATTTTCTATGTTTTCTATGCATTACACCTGAATAAATGAATGAATGTATGAATGAATGAATGAACACTTTATTGTCACGTGACAAGTCACAGTGAAATTCTTTGTTTGCTGACCCAAGGTATGCAAATTGTCACCACATAAAGGGCACTACCGAAGTTACAAAGTACCGCCTTGCCAGGTCCCCCTCCCTCACGGCGGTCCCCCCTCGACGGGTCCTCCTTTGTTCCTTCCCTCTTCCCGCACCCTCACCCCCGCGTGGTCCGTCATTGTCCGTCCCTCCGTCGCCCGCCGCACCGACCTCTCCACTAACGGCGCCGACCCCGGCCTCATCCACGGGCTCCACGGGTCCAGGGTCCAGTTGGCTGCGGGCTCTGTTCACTGGCGAGGCCCTGGCCTCCGTGTCTCCGCGGCCCACTTGGTTAGGTTTACCCACTGTCGTCACGTGAGAGGGCGTGGATGGGTGGCGCGGGACAAAGGAAGAACCGGCGGGGGGGGACCGCCGGGAACGAAAGGAGACCACAAATGGAACGTGTTGAAAATGATTTGTGTTCGAATGGGACACTTTGTAATGCTGTCACTGCCCTTTATGTAGCGACCCTTCGCATACCTTGTGTGTGCGCAAACCAAAGAATCACTCTGACTTGTCACGTGTCACAATAAATTAATATGTTCATTCTTTAGACCGATGGTAGTGAATGGGAAAATGCTAGGAATGAGGTGGGAGGCAGGACAAAGCCTGGCAAGTGATAGGTGGATAAAGGACACACTGCGCAGTGGTGTAGGGGCGGCATGGTGGCGCAGCGGTAGAGTTGCTGCCTCATAGCGCCAGAGAGCCCGGTTCGATCCTGACCACGGGTGCTTGTCTGTACGGAGTTTGCACGTTGTCCCCGTGACCTGCGTGGGGTTTCTCCGAGATCTCCAGTTTCCTCTACCGCTGCGCCACCACATTTGAGCTCCCCACCACATTTGGGAACTCTTCCTCTCTGCAATATTCCAATATCTCTGGGCGGTCGCGGTGGCGCAGCGGTAGAGTTGCCGCCTTACAGCGCTTGCAGCGCCGGAGACCCGGGTTCGATCCCGACTATGGGTGCTGCCTGTACGGAGTTTGCACGTTCTCCCCGTGACCTGTGGGGTTTTTCTCCGAGATCTCCGGTTTCCTCCCACACTCCAAAGTCGTGCAGGTTTGTAGGTTAATTGGCTTCGGTAAAAATTGTCGCTAGCGTGTGTCGGATAGTGCGAGTGTACGGAGTGATCGGTGGGCCGAAGGGCCTGTTTCCGCGCTGTATCTCTAAAGTCTAAAGTGAAGATCAGTTGAAAGCTGAGAGGGGAATCGATCAATTAATGCGTTGTGTTCAGCAAATTCATTTCACTTAAGTCTTGGTGACTATTTGAAGGACAAAGGTTGATTTAAAGTGAGATATGGGATTCAACAAGGTGGATAAATTTGCAGCAATGAAGAAGCTATCAGCCCAGGGTTCATTATCGACCTGGGAATTATATCATCTTGTGTACAGGTTTGATAAAACACATGGCCACAGCCATCCACAGTCTAAGGAGCGGAGTCCAACACAGACACTGCTCATTGAAGATAGACACAAAATGCTGGAGTAACTCAGTGGGGACAGGCAGAAACTCTGGAGAGAAGGAATGGGTGACGTTTCGGGTCGAGACCCTTCTTCAGCCTGAGAGTCGGGGGAATGGGAAACGAGGGATATAGACGGTGATGTAGAGAGATATAGAACAAATGAATGAAAGATATGCAAAAAAGTAACGAGGATAAAGGAAATAGGCCGTTGTTAGTGGTCGCGAACACCTCCGCTCAGTCCGTCTTAACCAACCTGATCTCCCGGTGGCTCAGCACTTCAACTCCCTCTCCCATTCCCACTCTGACCTTCCTGTCCTGGGCCTCCTCCATGGCCAGAGTGAGGCCCAGCGCAAATTGAAGGAACAGCACTGCATATTTCATATGGGTAGTTTACACCCCAGCTGTGGAGATGCCATATAAATATTGTTTAGGAAGTGAACTGCCAATTGAACATTGACTTCCCCAATTTTAGATAGCCCTAACTTTCTCCCTCCTTCCCCTCCCCCTTCCCAGCTCTCCCACGTCCTACCGTCTCCGCCTCTTCCTTTCTTTTTCCCGCCCCCCCCCCCCCGACATCAGTCTGAAGAAGGGTCTCAACCCTACTTTGATCTGTGTTTTCACGTCTTACCCTTCCATATCTCAGTGTCTCCCTCTCCCCTCATATTATCTCTGTATTCTTTGATATCTCCAGTTTACCTCTCACCTGACTCTCAGTCTGAAGAAGAGTCTCGACCCCGAAACGTCACCCATTCCTCTTCTGCAGAGACGCCGCCTGACCCGCTGAGTTACTCCAGCATTTCGTGTCTATTTTTTAGGTGTAAGCCAGCATCTGCAGTTCACTTCCTAAACAATATTTATATGGCATCTCCACAATAGGGAGAGAGCGCAGGAGGATGAGGGGTGATCTTATTGAGTTGTACAAAATCATGAGAGGAATAGATCGGGTAGACGCCCAGGGTCCCCAGAGTAGGTGAATTGGGAACAAGAGGACACGTGTTTAAGATGAGGAGGGATAGATTTAATAGGAATCTGAGGGGTAACAATTGCACACAAAGGGTGGTGGGTGTATGGAACGAGCTGCCGGAGGAGTTGGTTGAGGCTGGGACTATTGCAACATTTAAGAAACATTTAAGAGCCTGTCACACTTGGCGATTTTTCCGACGACTGCCGGCGTCATATCAGTGTCGCCAAAAGATTTTGAACATTTCAAAACCCAGCGGCAACAAAAGAAATGTTGCTGCACTTGAAAAAATGTACACTTGACGTCAATACGTCATCACGCCACAAATTTTTCAGTGACCTGATACATCAGTCGATGATGCCGGCAGTCGCCGAAAAAATCGGCAAGTGGGACAGTCCCTTTAAGACAGGTACATGGATAGGACAGGTTTGGAAGGATGTGGACCAAATGCTGGCAGGCGGGACTAGTGTAGCTGGGACATTGTTGGCCGGGGTGGGCAAGTAGGGCCGAAGGGCCTGTTTTCGCGCTGTATCACTCTATGACTCCACCAAAGAGCCACTCATCTTCCTGAGAATCAATAGCAACGACAAGAATACCTTACAATGAATCCCAAGACTCATTTAACGTGTAGGGAGGAACTCCAGATGCTGGTTGACACCAAAATTGGGCCAAAAGGCCTGTATCCATGCTGTATCACTCTATTAGACTATAAGACTCAATCCCTTTTTGATAATCCTCCCAATATCCCTCTAGAATTACAGATAATTGCCTCTCAAATCCATTTATTTCATCAGCTTCAGCGGCATTTCTGTGCTAACTTATTCCAGACATCTATTCCCCTCTGGGTGAAATGTTTCTGCCTGGTTTCCCTGTTTATGCCCTGCATCCTAATTTTAACTCATGTCCTTCGGTATTTGAGGACTTCGCCGTTGAGAAGAATTTCCTGGATTAGATTTCTCCTCTCTCGTTATGAGCTTCAATATTTCAGTTCGGAGCAGCTGCCTTTTCTCTTCTTCATGGTGAAGGGGAGCTCTCATTACAAAATCTTTCTACATAGCCTAGTGTCCTCAGCATCAGTTGTGAGTTCCGTTGCTTATTGGCTTTTATTTTTTTTAATGCATAGCATTGCACCAGAGGTTGAGATCGTAAGATTATAAGATCGCTAGTTCCTAGGTGATGGGAGCAGAGTCTACTCCACCATTCAATCACGGCTGATCTATCTCTCCCTCCTGACCCCATTCTCTTGCCTTCTCCCCATAATCCCCGACACCCGTACTAATCAAGAGTTGCTGCCTCACAGCGCCAGACCCAGGTTCGATCCTGACCTCTGCCACTGTTTGTGTGGAATTTAGGTCCCCTCACTTAAGAAAGACTATATGCACGGGTGCTGCCCGTACGTAGTTTGTATGTTCTCCCCGCGACCTGCGTGGGGTTTTTCCCGGTGCTCCGGTTTCCTCCCACACTCCAAAGACGTGCAGGTTTGTAAGCTAATTGGCTTGGTATAAGTGTAAATTGTCCCTAATGTGAGTAGGATGGGGTTAGTGTGCGGGGATCGCTAGTCGGCGCGGACTCGGGGAGCCAAAGGGCCTGTTTTCGTGCTGCATCTCTAAACTAATAACTAAAACTGAAAACTAAAACTTTTTTCCCAAGGTGGAAATGTCAAAGACTAGAAGACATAGAGACCTTGTTTTATTTGTTCTTACAGAGGTGTACAAAATCATTAGAGGAATAGATTGAGTAGACGCAGAGTCTCTTGCCCAGAGTAGGGGAATCAAGGACCAGAGGACAAAGGTTTATTGTGAGGGGGGGGGGGGGAAATATTTAATAGGAACCAGAGGGGCAACTTTTTCACCAATTATTATGGTTGTTTTACAATTTATTTTCAGTGTGATTTACTTTAGAGATACAGTGTAGAAACAAGCCCATCATCCAACCGAGTCCGCACCGACCAGCGAAAACTCCCGTACACTAAAGGGCCTGTCCCACTCAGGGATTTTTTTCGGCGACTGCTGGCGTCATTTCAGTGTCGCCAAAAGACTTTGAACATTTCAAAATCCAACGGCGACAAAAAAAATGTTGCGACACGTGAAAAAACAGCGCGTCAATACGTCATCGCGTTGCATCTCACCGCAAATTTTTTAGTGACCTGATTAGTCAGTCAATGATGCTATCAGTCGCCGAAAAAAATCGCCAAGTGGGACAGGCCCTTAACACTATCCTACACACTGGGATCAATTTGCAATTAAGCTACAAGCCTGCACGTCTTTGGAGTGTGCGGGGAAACCGGGGCACCTGGAGAAAACGCACGCAGGTCACGGGGAGAAAATACAAACTCGTCGGCAGTCACTCGAAACGAGTATGACTGTCCTCTCATGGAGGACGCCTGTGCGTGACTTTGTTTAACGTGGGGAGACTGGTGCACGGACCTTGACAGATCTGGGTCAGGATCCAGTGGCATGGAGTCCAAGACGACGGGAGACCCTTTTCTGCTGCAGCCTTCATCCGCTTTCCCAGCCGTTGTGACACTAAGGTCAGCCATCGTCCTCCGCCTGTTCCACCGTTGAGGTCTTGGTTGGATTGCTCTTTGTCAGGGACCTCTCCTTTGACCTTACCGCCATGGGTGGCCCTACCAGGAGCATCGCTCCAGACGGCATCGCTCCCAGGATCTCAGGACCACACAAGCTTCTCCACCGCAACAAGGAGACAATCCACGGGGAAGGTTTGTCAGTTAATTGGCATGGAAAATGTAAAAATTGTCCCTAGTGGGTGTAGGATTTAGACAAGCAACCGGAGTAAGGTTGGAACCCGGGTCTCTGGCGCTGTGAGGCAGCAACTCTACTGCTGCGCCACCGTGCCGTCCTGTAATATAGAGACTTATACAATGAAATAAATGTTTGAATAGCTACACGTTCAAATGTGGGATTGGTGGTGAATCGCTGGGTAATCTGCGTATTTACACAGAAATGTTTCGCGATCGGTGCCCTTTAACTGCGCTGAATTCACTTAATTTTAAATTGAACAATTGCAATGGATTAAAGTGAGTGAGTTGACATGAAGATGAGATAATTCAGTCCTCGCATATCCATTAATGCAGCTGCTCATTTCTGCAGCGGCATTTCCCCGGCTACAAATGTTCTTCCCTGCAAGGGTGGCACTCTCACCAGAGTGGGCGTTATAACAGACAATAGACAATAGACAATAGGTGCGGGAGTAGGCCATTCGGCCCTTCGAGCCAGCACCACCATTCAATGTGATCGTGGCTGATCATCCACATTCAGTACCCCGTTTCTGCCTTCTCCCCATATCCCCTGACTCCGCTATCTTTAAGAGCCCTATCTAGCTCTCTCTTGAAAGTATCCAAAGAACCGGCCTCCACCGCCCTCTGAGGCAGAGAATTCCACAGACTCACAACTTTCTGTGTGAGAAAGTATTTCCTCGTCTCCATTCTAAATGGCTTGCTCTTTATTCTTAAACAGTGGCCCCTGGTTCAAGACTCGCCCTTGTGGCTAAACATCGGGAACATGTTTCCTGCCTCTAGCGTGTCCAAACCCTTAATAATCTGATATGTGGGGTTGAAAGGGTTAAAAGGCTTGGTGTTCATCTCACTCGAGTGTTTCAGTTGTGCAGATTTCCTGCCCACAGTCAGATATGAGAACACAGAAACATAGAAAAATAGGTGCAGGAGTAGGCCATTCGGCCCTTCGTAGCCAGCACCGCCATTCAATATGATCATGGCTGATCATCCAGAATCGGTATCCTGTTGCTGCTTTCTCCCTATATCCCTTGATTCCATTAGCCCCAAGAGCTAAATTCTTGCCATAGAGGGAGTACAGAGAAGGTTCACCAGACTGATTCCTGGGATGTCAGGACTTTCATATGATGAAAGGCTGGATAGACTCGGCTTGTACTCGCTAGAATTTGGAAGATTGACGGGGGATCTTATAGAAACTTACAAAATTCTTAAGGGGTTGGACAGGCTAGATGCAGGAAGATTGTTCCCGAAGTTGGGGAAGTCCAGAACAAGGGGTCACAGTTTAAGGATAAGGGGGAAATCTTTTAGGACCGAGATGAGAAAAACATTTTTCACACAGAGAGTGGTGAATCTTGGAATTCTCTGCCACAGAAGGTAGTTGAGGCCAGTTTATTGGCTATATTTAAGAGGGAGTTAGATGTGGCCCTTGTGGCTAAAGGGATCAGGGGGTATGGATAGAAGGCAGGTACAGGATACTGAGTTGGATGATCAGCCATGATCATATTGAATGGCGGTGCAGGCTCGAAAAGCCGAATGGCCTACTCCTGCACCTATTTTCTATGTTTCTATGTTTCGATGTAACTCTCTCTTGAAAACATCTAGTGAATTGGCCTCCACTGCCTTCTGTGGCAGAGAATTCCACAGATCCACAACTCTCTGGGTGAAAAAGTTTTTCCTCATCTCAGTCCTAAATGGCCGACCCCTTATATGTGAGACCCCTGGTTCTGGACTCCCTGAACATGGGGAACCTTTTTCCTGCATCTAGCCTGTCCAATCCTTTAAGAATTTTATATGTCTCTATTAGATATCCTCTCATCCTTCTACATTCCAGTGAATACAAGCCCAATCGACCCATTCTTTCATCACATGCCATTGTGGAGTGCAGGTACTCAGTTGCTGGTCACCTTACGGGTTAAAGCACGGTGGCGCAGTTGTAGAGTTGCTGCCTCACAGCGCCAGAGACCCAGGTTCGATCCTGACCCCTGCCACTGTTTGTATGGAGTTTAGGTCCCCTCACTTAAGAAAGACTATATGTAATTTGCACATGGTGGAGTTTCTAGTAGGCCAAAGGCCTGTTTCCACGCTCTCTAATCCCCTCTAAAGAGAATACGATCGAGCCAAATTTACATATAGTGGCTGGAGCAAAGGGAAATAGACAGAGTGCAGAATATATTTCTCTGCAATTCAGGCAGCATCTGTGGAAAGGCATGGATAGGCAGTGCTTATTTTGTCTGGATTAGCCCATAAAACCATAAGACATAGGAGCAGAATTAGGCCATTCGGTCCATCAAGTCTACCCCACCATTCAATCATGTCTGATCTATCTCTCCCTCTCAACCCCATTCTCCTGCCTTCTCCCCACAACCCCTGACACTTGTACTAATCAAGAATCTATCTATCTCTGCCTTAAAAATACCCACTGACTTGGCCTCCACAGCCTTCTGTGGCAAAGAATTCCACAGATTCACCACCCTCTGACTCAATAAATTTCTCGTTGTCTCCTTTAATTCTGAGGCTGTGCCCTCTAGTCCTAGACTCTCCCACTAGTGGAAACATCCTCTGCACATCCACTCTATCCAAGCCTTTCACTATTCTGTACGTTTCAATGAGGTTCCCCCTCATCCTTCTAAACTCCAGCGAGTACAGGCCCAGCGCAGTCAAACGCTCATCATAGGTTAACCCACTCATTCCTGGGATCGTTCTTGTAAACCTCCTCTGGAGCCTCTCCGGAGCCAGCAATGAAATTCCTCCTCGTCTCCTTCCTAAAGGAAGGTCCTTTAATTCTGAAGCTACGACCTCTGGTCCCAGACACTCCCATTACTGGAAAGTTATGAACCCAAAACGTCACCCATCCCTTCTCTCCTTGCTCACAATATTCCAAATGCGGCCTGACCAGCGCCTTATTGAGCCTCAACATTACATCCCTGTTTTTGTATGCAAGCCCTTTTGGAACAAATGCTCGCATTTAGTTTGCTTCCTTTGCCACTGATTCGTTTGGAGTCATAGAGTCGTTCGGCATCCCTTTGGCCCATCTAGCCCATGCTGGCCAAGGTTCCCCATCTGTGCTAGTCACACAAAGGTCTGATTATGAGGTACTCAAGAGAAAAAAACTCACCACAAGTTATAAGGCCTCATAAAGTCATAAGGCCCTTCAGCCCAACTTGCCCATGCCGACCAACATGTCCCATCTACGCCAGTCCCACCTGCCTGCATTTGGCTCATATTCCCTCTAAACCTGTCCTGTCCATGTACCTGCCCAAGTGTCTTTAAAATGTTGCCACCATACCAAATTTAGTTTAGGTCAGAGGTACAGCATGGAAACTGGCCTTTCAGCCCTCCAAGTCCATTCTGACCATCAATCACCTGTTCACACTAGTTCTAAGTTATCGCACTTTCTCATCCACTCCCTACACGTGAGGGTCAATTTCATCGAAGCCAATTAGCCCCAAAAAACCTGTACGTCTTTAGGATATGAGGGGGAAACCGAAGGTCACGGGGAGAACGTACCAACTCTGTGCAGGCAGCACCCGTAGTCGGGATCGAACCGGGGTCTCTGGTGCTGTGAGGTAGCAACGCTACCACTGTGCCACCATGCCAGTCCTTATGTGGGCACTCTCAACTACTGTGTTAAACTACACATCGCTAACGGTCACGGTGGCACAGCAGTAGAGCTGCTGCCTTACAGCGAATGCAGCGCCGGAGACCCGGGTTCGATCCCGACTATGGGTGCTGTCTTTGCGGAGTTTGCACGTTCTCCCCGTGACCCGCGTGGGTTTTCTCCGAGATCTTCTGTTTCCTCCCACACCCCAAAGACGTGCAGGTTTGTAGGTTAATTTGCTTGGTAAATGTAAAAAAATTGTCCCTAGTGGGTGTAGGATGGTGTTAATGTGCAGGGATCGCTGGTCGCTGCGGTCACGGTGGGCCGAAGGGCCTGTTTCTGCGCTGTATCTCTGAACTAAACTCGATTCCTCTAAAACATCATGAACCAAGTTTCCCAAGCAGAGTGCTATGAAGCCACTGTGTAGGAAGGAACTGCAGATGCTGGTTTACACTGAAGATAGACACAAAATGCTGGAGTAACTCAGCGGGACAGGCGGTATCTCTGGAGAGAAGGAATGGGTGACGCTTCAGGTCGAGACCCTTGTTCAGTCTGACGAAGACCCGAAACGTCACCTATTCCTTTTATCCAGAGATGCTGCCTGTCCCGCTGGGTTACTCCAGTAATTCAGTCACTACCACGTTCAGCTCAGGGCCACTAAACTCACATTTCCATCCTGCACTTGTATGTTACAAGTGACATTCTTCGAGGTATTCCAACAAATCAATACTGTCTAAATACTGTACAAGAAGCTAAAACAAGAGCCTAAACAAGGGCTAAAAAAAAGCCGAGACACGGGTTGCCACGGTGGCACAGCGGTAGAGTTGCTGCTTTACAGTGCTTGCAGTGCCGGAGACCCGGGTTCGATCCCGACCACGGGTGCTGTCTTTGTGGAGTTTGTACGTTCTCCCCGCGTGATGTTTTCTCCCAGATCTTCGGTTTCCTCCCATACTCCAAATACATGCAGGTTTGTAGGTTAATTGGCCTGGTATAGATGTAAATTGTCCCTGGCGTGTGTGCAGGATAGTGTTAATGTGTGGGGATCGCTGGTTGGCCCGGGCTCGGTGGGCCAAAGGGCCTGTTTCCGAGCGTTATCTCTAAACTAAACTAAAGAGCTGTCCTCCACGTGTTCCTTGTGTGTGGGAGATATCACACGATGAGTGTTGCATCAAAGGCTCAGCTATGCCTGAACGCTGCCTTCTGCCTGACTTGAGATAAATACACAAAAAGTTGGAGAAACTCAGCGGGTGCAACAGCATCTATGGAGCGAAGGAAATAGGCGACGTTTCGGGCCGAAACCCTTCTTACATTTGTTACAAATACAGTTGTTTAGTTTAGAGATACAGCCCAGAAAGAGGCCCTTCACGCCTGGGTCACCCCCCCCCCCCCCCCCCCCCCCCCCCCACACTCTCGACGGGCCCTCTTCCCTCTTGATGGTCCCACAGTCCCTCTCTCCCTCCCCACTCAACAGTCCCCCTCACTCAATGGTCCCCCTGTCCCCCTCTCGGTCCCCCCCCCCCCTTGGTCCCTCCTCCTTTCTCGGTGTGTGTGTGTGTGTCCCCCCCCAACCTCCCCCCCCCAACCCACCCCCCCCCCCCCCCCATCCTCCCTCGCTCTGGGTGATAGGGCCCCCTTCGGCGCCAGAAGTTCAGAGTTCGCAGTTCGGAGTTGAGAGTTGGCGGTGGGCGAGCCGGGCCTACAGGGCAGGTTGAGGGAACTCTGTCCCTGAACGCAAGGGCAAATCTTTATCCTTTGCACACAACCTCCTGGATTCTATGGAGCATGCAAACTATTAATCTTCCTTATCTATTCCTGTTTTATTTAATAGCATTGATTCGGTTCACTTTCAGTGCATTATGTGAATCAATGAAATAGATTCCAAGCAGCGCAGGGCAACGTGTAATGAATTCTTTTCATTAAGTGCCCAGCTTCATTGCATACCTGAGTTTAAATGTAATGGATTATTCAGGCATTTGTTCAGGCGAGGGAAGGCATTGTGTCGTGTCCCGTGTGTATAAAAGGCAAAACTTTAGTTTAGTTTAGAGATACAGCGCGGAAACAGGCCCTTCGACCCACGGAGTGCAGCGCCAAACACTAACACCATGAATGAATTAATTAATAGGTTTATTGGCCAAGTATTCACATACAAGGAATTTGCCTTGGTGCTCCGCCCACAAGTGACAACAGCAACATACAGTGACAGTTAGGAATGACACATAAAACATTAAACCTTAATAATAAAACATTATTGATTAAACATCTTACACACACTAGGGACAATTACGAAGAAGGGTCCCGACCCGAAACGTCACCCATTCCTTCATCCAGAGACGCTGCCTGTCCCGCTGAGTTACTCCAGCATTTTGTGTCTGTCTACAATTTTTACATTTAGTTCCCGATGTTGGGGGAGTCCAGAACCAGGGGCCACAGCTTAAGAATAGGGAGTCATTTAGAACGGAGATGAGGAAACACTTTTTCTCACAGAGAGTTGTGAGTCTGTGGAATTCTCTGCCTCAGAGGGCGGTGGAGGCCCATTCTCTGGATAGTTTCAAGAGAGAGCTAGATAGGGCTCTTAAAAATAGCGGAGTCAAGGGATATGGGGAGAAGGCAGGAACGGGGTACTGATTGGGGCTGCTCAGCCATGATCACATTGAATGGCGGTGCTGGCTCGAAGGGCTGAATGGCCTACTCCTGCACCTATTGTCTATTGTCTATTTACACCGAGCCAATTAACTGACAGATCTGCACGTGTTTTGGAGCGTGGGAGGAAAACCCAAGCGGGGTGACGGGGAGAACGTGCAAACTCCGTACAGACAGGCAGCCAGCCGGTAGTCGGGATCGAACCCGGGCTGTGAGGCGGCTGCTCCGCTCGCTGCGCCGCCGTGCCGCCCAAAGGGGTTGAGAAGCCGAGAGACGCGTTGCGGCTGTGAGAACAGAGATATGGAGTGAGCGGGGAGAGATTGCCCCTGGGCAGAGACCCAAGGTTGGCACGTCGGGCCCGAGGCTTCAGTGGAGCCCACACATTATCGGAGCGTGTAGGAAAGAACTGCAGATGCTGGTTTAAATCAAAGCTAGATACAAAATGCTGGAGTAACTCAGCGGGACAGGCAGCATCTCTGTAGACAATAGGCAATAGGTGCAGGAGTAGGTCATTCGGCCCTTCGAGCCAGCACCGCCATTCAATGTGATCATGGCGGATCATCCCCAATCAGTACCCCGTTCCAGCCTTCTCCCCGTATCCCCTGACTCCGCTATCTTTAAGAGCCCTATCTAGCTCTCTCTTGAAAGCATCCAGGGAACCGGCCTCCACCGCCCTCTGAGGCAGAGAATTCCACAGACTCACAAATCTCTGTGAAAGTCCCTCGGTAGACACAAAATGCTGGAGTAACTCAGGAGGTTACTCCAGCATTTTGTGTCGAACACCCATTCCTTCTCTCCAGAATATCACAGAGTATGAATTAAGAATCGGCCTAACACTGTTGGTTGGCAGCAGTTCAGAACATATTTTTCTTTTAAACCTGTTCAGATCGTACCCTCCGGAAATGCACTTTCTGCATCAGCAGAGGGTGGCCACTGGTGTGACTCAGTGGGAAGGCCCTGTATCTCAGTGTCAGAAGTGTACGTGTGTATTGAAATCTAGCCTGCAGGACGGATGTAGTCCAACTGGAGACTGTGCAGAAAATGATTCATAAGGACTGGAGGGCTGGTGTGATCTGGAAAAGATGGATGTAGTTTTAACTTACTGAATTTACTAGAATGTTGCCTGGGTTTCAGCAACTAAGTTACAGAGAAAGGTTGAACAAGTTAGGGCTTTATTCTTTGGAGCGCAGAAGGTTAAGGGGGGACTTGATAGAGGTTTTTAAAATGATGAGAGGGATAGACAGAGTTGACGTGGAAAAGCTTTTCCCAATGAGAGTAGGGAAGATTCAAACAAGGGGACATGACTTGAGAATGAAGGGACTGAAGTTTAGGGGTAACATGAGGGGGTACTTCTTTACTCAGAGAGTGGTAGCTGTGTGGAATGAGCTTCCAGTGAAGGTGGTGGAGGCAGGTTCGTTTTTATCATTTAAAAATAAATTGGATAGTTATATGGATGGGAAGGGAATGGAGGGTTATGGTCTGAGCGCAGGTATATGGGACTAGGGGAGATTATGTGTTCGGCACGGACTAGAAGGGTCGAGATGGCCTGTTTCCGTGCTGTAATTGTTATATGGTTATATGGTTATATGGTTATAACTTGGAAGTAATCCTCCCAATAACCAACGTGGAATTCTCTGCTTCAGAGGGCGGTGGAGGCCGATTCTCTGGATACTTTCAAGAGAGAGCTAGATAGGGATCTTCAAGATCTTCAAGATAGCGGAGTCAGGGGATATGGGGAGAAGGCAGGAATAGAGTACTGATTGTCGATGATCAGCCGTGATCACATTGAATGGCGGTGCTGGCTCGAAGGGCCGAATGGCCTACTGAACCTATAGTCTATTGTCTATTGACAGGTGGGACTAGTGTAGATGGGACGTGTTGGTCGGTGCAGGCAAGTTGGGCCGAAGAGATGAATAGGGGACGTTTTGAGTCAGGACCCTTCTTCAGGGTCTGAGGAAGTGTCCCGACCTGAAACGTCCGTTTCCCAGAGATGCATCGGAAGGAACTGCAGAAGCTGGTAAACACCGAAGATCGACACAAAATGCTGCAGTAACTCAGCGGGAAACCCTCACTCTCCCGTGACTCTCAGTCTGAAGAAAGGTCTCGGTCCGAAACGTCACCCGTTCTTTTCCTCCAGAGATGCAGCCTGACCCGCTGAGTTACTCCAGCACTTTGTGTCTTTTTTTGTGTTCAAACATCTGCAGTTCTTTGTTTCTCCCCTTGTACTGTATCTGAGGTGCTTATCTGAGATGTATGTAAGCATATGTACAGTGATACAAACGCAGGCAGGTGGGACTAGTGTGGATGGGACATGTTGGTCTGTGTGGGCAAGTTGGGCCAATGTTCCCCCCTCCCCCGTATCTCCCCACACTGACTAATTTTCATACCCACGTTCTGGAAAGCTGCAGTTACAATTTAGTTTATTGTCACGTGTACCGAGGTACAGTGAAAAGTTTTTTTGTTGCATGCTATCCAGTCAGCGGAAAGACAATACATGATAACTATCGATCCATTTACAGTGTACGGATACATGATAAGGGAATGACGTTTAGTGCAAGGTAAAGCCAGCAAAGTCCAATCAAGGATAGTCAGAGGGTCATCAATGAGGTAGATAGTAGTTCAGGACTGCTCTCTGGTTGTGGTAGGATGGTTCAGTTGCCCGATAACAGCCGGGAAGAAACTGTGCAGGAAGGAACTGCAGATGTTGGTCTAAACCACGGTGGTGCAGCGGTAGAGTTGCTGCCTTACACCGTTTGCAGCGCCGGAGACCCAAGTTCGACCCTGACTACGGGCGCTGTCTGTACGTAGTTTGTATGTTCTCCCCGTGACCTGCGTGGGTTTTCTTCGAGATCTTCGGTTTCCCCCCACACCCCAAAGACGTGCAGGTTTGTAGGTTCATTGGCTTGGTGTAAATGTAAATTGTCCCTAGTGTGTGCTGGATAGTGTTAGTGTGCTGGGGTCTCTGGTCTGCGCGGACACGGTGGGCCGAAGGGCCTGTTTCCGCGCTGTATCTCGGAAACCAAACCGTAAAAACTAAACTAAACCGAAGATAGACTGCAGTAACTCAGCGGGACAAGGCAGCATCTCTGGAGAGAAGGAACGGGTGACCTTCCGGGGTCGGGACCCTTCTTCAGAAACTGTCCCGTGAATCTGGAGGTGTGCGTTGCATAGTGGTCCGGGACGTTCTAAAATGGACGCAGGAGGAAAAGAAAATGACAGATTCTATTTTTAAGTGGGGGGGGAGAGCACGGCTAGGCTCGAACCAATCAATAGACCCACTTCCAGCTTTATTATCTCAAACAAAGAACTGCTTTGTCACGGAACAGACACTAATTGTGAAATAAAAGGAATATCCTGTCTATGGAAATAGTCCTCACCAAATTGATTTTGTTTGCTCTGCCCAGCGGAGTGCTGAAGTAGACAATTTATTCCTCCGAATTAGCTCATTTCACTGTCGTTGTCTTCATATTTATTAAATCAATGCCGACCTCAGTGCCTTTCTCCGCTTATTCCTCCGCCTGTGATCAAAGCAATGGTGGATTCCTCTCGGCTTGCAATTAATCCAATACCTCTAAACCTTCTCCGCTCCTGTGTCTGCCTTTGCTGGGAGTCTTCTGCCAAGCTCCCACTGGTCCGCCAGTGCCATCTCCCCACCAGGTGGTTATTCATTTGCTTCCCGTCTCCTGGGCCACTGCCGAAGGATCGAGAATTGTCTGTGATTGTGTGCAGTCATGGCAGGCATGAAGGGAATTGTCTATTTCCTGTTCATTTTCATTCAATAGACAGCAGACAATAGGTGCCAGGAGTAGGCCATTCGGCCCTTCGAGCCAGCACCGCCATTCACTGTGATCATGACTGATCATCCACAATCGGTACCCCATTCCTGCCTTCTCCCCCATATCAATAGGCAATAGACAATAGACAATAGGTTCAGGAGTAGGCCAACATCTACACAATAGACAATAGACAAAAGACAGTAGGTGCAGGAGTAAGCCATTCGGCCCTTCGAGCCAGCACCACCATTCAATGTGATCATTCCCAATCAATACCCCGTTCCTGCCTTCTCCCCATATCCCCTGACTCCACTATTTTTAAGAGCCCTATCTAGCTCTCTCTTGAAAGCATCCAGAGAATCGGCCTCCACCGCCCTCTGAGGAAGAGAATTCTACAGATTCACAACTCTCTGGATGAAAAGGTTTTTCCTCATCTCCATTCTAAATGGCTTACCCCTTATTCTTAAACTGGGCCCCCTGGTTCTGGGCTCCCACAACATCGGGAACATGTTTTCTGCCTCTAGCGTGTCCAATCCCTTAATAATCTTACATGTTTCAATAAGATATCCTCTCATCCTTCTGAATTCCAGAGAATACAAGCCCAGCCGCTCCATTCTCTCAGCATATGACTGTCCCGCCATCCCGGGAATTAACCTTGTGAACCTACGCTGCACTCCCTCAACAGCAAGAATGTCCTTCCTCAAATTTCGAGACCAAAACTGCACACAATACTCTAGGTGTGGTCTCACCAGGGCCCTGTACAACTGCAGAAGGAACTCTTTGCTCCTATACTCGAATCCTCTTGTTATTAACCTGGTGAACCTTTGCTGCACTCCCTCAATAGCAAGAGGTGCAGGAGTAGGCCAATCGGCCCTTCGAGCCAGCACTGCCATTCAATGTGATCATGGCTGATCATCCCCAATCAGTATCCTGTTCCTGCCTTCTCCCCATCTTTAAGAGCCCTATCTTGCTCTCTCTTGCACACTGTATCTCTAGAAATAACACCAACAAAAACTAAAAATGTAAACATTCTACCCTATAGGAGTGGGGGGGGGGGGGGGGGGGGGGTGGGGGGGGGGTGCTGAAAGAGATGCAGGCTAAGTGGGGGGGGGGGGGAGGGGGGGGGGGGGGGGGCGGAGTGGGGGGGGGGGGCTGAAGGAGCAGCGGGCTAACGGGATGCTCCTTATGTGTGTGTGTTGCAGGAACAAGGCAAGGTCAGTGTGGTCTTCAACGTGGGAACGAACGACATCGCCATCACGGAGTCCAGCAACGTGGTGAACGACGGCAAATACCATTTGGTGCGTTTCACCAGGAACGGAGGCAACGCCACGCTGCAGGTGGACAACTGGGCCGTCAAGGAGTTCTACCCTTCAGGTGAGCTGCCCCCCACTGCCCCCTTTGAATTACTGCCCCACTTTGCCCGTACGGAGCGGCGCAGTGCCGCAGACCCAGTTTCGATCCCGACTACGGGCGCTGTCTGTGCGGAGTTTGCACGTCCTCCCCATGACCTGCGTGGGAGTTTCCCCGAGATCTTCGGTTTTCTCCCACACTCCAAAGACATGCAGGTTTGTAGGTTAATTGGCTTTGTGTACGAGTTAATTGACCCTACTGTGTATAGGATAGTGTTAGTGTGCGGAGATCGCTGGTCGGCGTGGACTCGGTGGGGCCGAAGGGCCTGTTTCCGCGCTGTATCTCTAAACTAAACAAAACTGATGTCCCACCTTGCTCCTACCCCCTAGCGCCCAGAAGCTGGAGTCTCGGTGTAATGAGGATGATGTCACAAGAACAACACTTTATAGGTTTGAATGTGGAGGAAGGAACTGCAGATAGACACAAAATGCTGGAGTAACTTGGAGAGACAGGCAACAAGGATGAGAGGATATCTTATTGAAACATATAAGATTATTAAGGGTTTGGACACGTTAGAGGCAGGAAACACGTTCCCGATGTTGGGGGAGTCCAGAACCAGGGGCCACTGTTTAAGAATAAGGGATAAGCCATTTAGAACAGAGTTGTGAGTGTGGAATTCTCTGCCTCAGAGGGCGATGGAGGCGGGTTCTCTGGATACTTTCAAAAGAGAGCTAGATAGGGCTCTTAAAGATAGCAGAGTCAAAGGATATGGGGAGAAGGCAGGAACGGGGTACTGATTGGATGGCGGTGCTGGTTCAAAGGGCCTAATGGCCTACTCCTGCACCTATTGTCTATTGTGTATTGTCTATTGTGTATTGTCTGTTGGTTGACTAAGGAAAAACACAAAATGCTGGATTACAGTGGCGCAGCGGTAGAGTTGCTGCCTCACGGTGCCAGTGACCCGGGTTAGATCCTGACTACGGGCTCTGTCTGTGCGGTGTTTGTAAGTTCTCCCCGTGACCTGCGTGGGTTTTCTCTGGCTGTTCAGGTTTCCTCCCACACTCCAAAGACATACAGGTGTGTAAGTTCATTGGCTTCGGTCAAATTATAAATTGGCCCCTCGTGTGTGTAGGATAGCGTTGGTGGTGCGCGGGGATCGCTGGTCGGCGCGGACTCAGCCGGACGTTTCCGCGCTGTGCCTCCAATCTGCTCCGCCATTCAGTGAACAAAACGTTGGAGCAGAATTCAGTCCATCGAATCTGCTCCGCCATTCAGCCCATCGAATCTGCTCCGCCTTTCAGCCCATCGCTGATCTGTTTTTCCCTCCCAACCCCATTCCCTTTCCTTCCCTTACCAATTACGAAAGGGTTGCCCCTGCCATGTTGTGCAGGTTCCCTCTGCCGTCGTTCTAATCTCATGACTGCAGTTTGCCGACCATTTGTTTCTCAGCGGCTCATCACTGAGGGTGGATTTTAAATGTCAGAGGGAATTGGAACACCTTTGAATCACTGTTGTAACCTTGTGCGGCGCGGTGGCGCAGCGGTAGAGTTACTGCCTCACAGCGCCAGAGCACGCGGGTCCTGAGTTCGATCCCAACCACGGGTGCTGTCTGTATAGAGTTTGCACGTTCTCCCCGTGACCTGCGTGGGTTTTCTCCGAGATCTCCGGTTTCTTTACACATTCCAAAGGCGTACAGGTTTGCAGGCTAATTGGCTTGATATAATTGTAAATTGTCACCGAGTGTGTGTTGGATTGTGTTAATGTGTGGGGATTGCAGGTCAGCGCGGCCGAAGGGCCTGTTTCCGCGCTGTATCTCTAAACTAAACTAAACGAAATATAGGAACAGAATTAGGCCATTCGGCCCATCAAATCTCCAGGTTTGGAGGTTAATTCGCTTGGCGTAATTGGAAACTGTCTCTAATGTGTGTCAGGTAGTGCTAGCGTGAAGAGATCGCTGGTCGGTGCGGACTCGGTGGGCTAATGGGCCCGTTTCCGCGCTGTATTTGTAAAGCAAATTAGATACACTTTACATGGACAGGGCAGGTTTGGAGGGATATAGACAATAGGTCCCTTCGAGCCAGCACCGTAATTCAATGTGATCATGGCTGATCATCCCCAATCAGTACCCCGATCCTGCCTCCTCCCATTATCCCCTGATTCCGCTATATTTAAGAGCCCTAGCTAGCTCTTATGAACCAAACGTGGTCAGGTGGGACTAGTGTAGCTGGGACATGTTGGCCGGTGTGGGCAAGCTGTTTCCACGCTGTAAGACTCTATCTCTCGAAAATAAACCACAGGTACAAAACAGCAGCTTTAGACGTCAGCATTTGGAAGAGAAGTCGCAAGGGGCAATAGTGTAGGCCTCACGCTGTACGTTCTGCCAGATGGTGGGAGTAGTGGCGATGTAAATAACACATTGTTTGCTGCTGAGTTAGTTCTTGCAAAGCTCTGAGGATCGAAACACCGTTTGTTGAAAAATATCTCGCTACATCTTTTCACCGTTGAGCTTCGAAAAGAGTCAAAAGACTTCAATATCTGTGGCACCTTCCACATCCTTTCCAGAACTCAGCCCGAGCGATTTACGGCCTGGGCTGAACCCAGGGGGATTTCCGGGACCGCTGGGCTCCGCGGGGGGTGCAATGCATCCTCAATAAGGATTGTGAAAGTATTTTTATAAGTTTAGTCAGTCCTGTATTGAAGCACAATTGGTCAATGGTCAATGGTCAATGGTTAATGGTCAATGGTCATTGGTCAATGGTCAATGGTCAATACTCATTAGTCAACAGTCATTGGTCAATGGTCAATACTCTTTGGTCTATGATCAATGGTCATTGGTCAATGGTCATTGGTCATTGGTTAATGGTTAATGGTCATTGGTCATTGGTTAATGGTCATTGGTCAATGGTCAATAGTCATTGGTCAATGGTCAATAGTCATTGGTCAATGGTCAATGATCATTGGTTAATGGTCAATGGTCATTGGTTAATGGTCAATGGTTAATGGTCAATAGTCATTGGTCAATAGTCAATTGTCAATGATCATTGGTTAATGGTCAATGGTCATTGGTCATTGGTTAATGGTCATTAGTCATTAGTTAATGGTCAATGGTCATTGGTTAATGGTCATTGGTTAATGGTCATTCGTTAATGGTCAATGGTCATTGGTTAATGGTCAATAGTCATTGGTCAATGGTCATTGGTTAATGGTCAATGGTCATTGGTCATTGGTTAATGATCAATGATAAATAGTCATTGGTCAATGATCATTGGTCATTAATCAATAGTCATTAGTCATTAGTCAATGGTCAATGGTCATTGGTCAATACTCATTGGTCTATGGTCATTAGTCAATTCAATACTCAATGGTCAATACTCATTGGTCAATGGTCATTGGTCAAAGGTCAATACTCATTGGTCAATGCTCCTATCAATGAAAGGCAGGCACACTGTACACCTTCTCTACAGCCCTATCTGCTGGTGCTGCCACATCCAGTCTGCTATGAACTTGAACTCCATAATCAAGAGGTTGGCACAGTGACACAGCGGCAGATTTGCTGCCTCACAGCGCCAGAGACCCGGGTTCGATCCTGACTACGGGCGCTGTCTGTACGTAGTTTGCACGTTCTCCCCGTGACCTGCGTGGGTTTTCTCCGGGTGCTCCGGTCTCCTCCCACACTCCAAAGACGTACATGTTTGTAGGCTAATTGGCTTTGGTAAACATTGTAAATTGTCCCTCGTGTGTGTGTGTGTGTAGGATAGTGGTAGTGTGCGGGGATCGCTGGTCGGCGCGGACTGGGTGGGCCGAAGGGCCTGTTTCCGCGCTGTATCTCTAGGCTAGACTAGAGGACACAGCTTTAAGGTGAGAGGGGAAACATTTGAAGTTTAATCTTTAAAGAATCTGCAAACTAAACTAAGCTACACTAAATCCCACTGCATATCCCTGGCTCAGACTTCAGACTCAGGAGACTGAAGAAGGTTCTTGACCCAAAACGTCACCCATCCCTTTGCTCCAGAGATGCTACCTGTCCCGCTGAGTTACTCCAACATTTTGTGCCTGTCTTCGGTATAAATCGGCATCTGCAGTTCCTGCCTACATGTTAAATGGGTCTTGGGATAAAATTGTAAGGCATTCCTTGACATCGCTATTGATTCTCAGGAGGATGACTGGTTCTTTACTAGAGAGATATAAAATGGTACAACGTGGAAACAGGCCCTTCGGCCCAACTTGCCCACGCCGGCCAACATGTCCCTGCTACACTAGTCCCACCTGCCCGCGTTTGGTCCATATCCCTCCAAACCTGTCCTATCCTTGTACCTTTTTAACTGTTTCTTAAACGTTGGGATAGTCCCAGCCTCAACAACCTCCTCTGGCAGCTCGTTCCATTCACCCACCACCCTCTGTGTGAAAAAGTTACCCCTCCGATTCCTATTAAATCTTTTCCCCTTCACCTTAAACCTATGTCCTCTGGTCCTCGATTCCCCTACTATGGGCAAGAGACTCTGTGCGTCTACCCGATCTAATCCTCTCATGATTTTATACACCTCTACACGGTATATCTTTCTGACACGGGCTGACCAAGGTGTTTTATCAGCGGGGGGCGGGGGGGAGTTAAAACAGCTGATGCTACCGAAGGGAATGTTGTGGAGTTCATCTTTCCAATTAACACTGTCAGTGATCCAGAAACACAGCTCTGCTGAGGTTGAACAGAGGTGAAGTGAACATACAGAATCGTGGAGATTTATTGATCGAATAGAGTAGTTCGGCCGGCCGGCCGTCTTTAGTTCAGTTTACAATACAATACAATACGGTTTTATTCGTCACGTGTACCGAGGTACAGTGAAAAGCCTTTTGTAACAGGATAACCAGTCAGCAGAAAGACAAAACATCCATTCGAGAACCAGAGGACGTTGGTTTAGGGGATGGGGGGGGGGGGGGGGGGGGGGGGGGGGGGAAGGGGGAAGATTCAATAAGAACCCAAGAGGTAACCTATTTACACAAAGGGTGGTGGGTGTATTGAACGAGCTGCTGGAGGATGTAGTTGAGGCAAGTACTTTAGTTTAGTTTAGTCTAGTTTAGAGATAGACAATAGACAATAGGTGCAGGAGTACATCCTTCGAGCCAGCACCGCCATTCAATGTGATCATGGCTGATCATCCCCAATCACTACCCCTGTTCCTGCCTTCTCCCCCCGACTTCGCTATCTTTAAGAGCCCTATCTAGCTCTCTCTTGAAAGTATCCAGGGAACCGGCCTCCACCGCCCTCTGAGGCAGAGAATTCCACAGACTCACAAACTCTGTGTGAAAAAGTGTTTCCTTATCTCCGTTCTAAATGGCCTACCCCTTATTCTTAAACTGTGGACCCTGGTTCTGGACTCCCCCAACATCGGGAACATGTTTCCTGCCTCTAGCGTGTCCAAACCCTTAATAATCTTATATGTTTCAATAAGAGGATGTAACTAGTAGAGTGGATAAGGGAGAACCAGTGGATGTGTTATATCTGGACTTTTAGAAGGCTTTCGACAAGGTCCCACATAAGAGATTAGTATACAAACTTAAAGCACACGGCATTGGGGGTTCAGTATTGATGTGGATAGAGAACTGGCTGGCAAACAGAAAGCAAAGAGTAGGAGTAAACGAGTCCTTTTCAGATTGGCAGGCAGTGACTAGTGGGGTACCGCAAGGCTCAGTGCTGGGACCCCAGCTATTTACAATATATATTAATGATTTGGAAGAGGGAATTGAATGCAACATCTCCAAGTTTGCGGATAACACACAGCTGGGGGGCAGTGTTAGCTGTGTGGAGGATGCTAGGAGGCTACAAGGTGACTTGGATAGGCTGGGTGAGTGGGCAAATGCATGGCAGATGCAGTATAATGTGGATGAATGTGAGGTTATCCACTTTGGTGGCAAAAACAGGAAAGTAAACTATTACCTAAATGGTGGCTGATTAGGAAAAGGGGGAGATGCAGCGAGACCTGGGTGTCATGGTACACCAGTCATTGAAAGTAGGCATGCAGGTGCAGCAGGCAGTGAAGAAAGCGAATGGTATGTTAGCTTTCATTGCAAAAGGATTTGAGTATCGGAGCAGGGAGGTTCTACTGCAGTTGTACGGGGTCTTGGTGAGACCATACCTGGAGTATTGCGTACAGTTTTGGTCTCCAAATCTGAGGAAAGACATTCTTGCCATAGAGGGAGTACAGAGAAGGTTCACCAGACTGATTCCTGGGATGTCAGGACTTTCATATGAAGAAAGACTGGATAGACTCGGCTTGTACTCGTTAGAATTTAGAAGATTGAGGGGGGATCCAATAGAAAAAAATTCTTAAAGGGTTGGACAGGCTAGATGCAGGAAGATTGTTCCTGATGTTGGGGAAGTCCAGAACAAGGGGTCACAGTTTAAGGATAAAGAGGAAATCCTTTCGGACCGAGATGAGAAAAACATTTTTCACACAGAGAGTGGTGAATCTCTGGAATTCTCTGCCACAGAAGGTAGTTGAAGCCAGTTCATTGGCTATATTTAAGAGGGAGTTGTATGTGGTCCTTGTGGCTAAATGGATCAGGGGGTATATGGAGAAAGGCCAGGTACGGGATACTGAGTTGGATGATCAGCCATGACCATATTGAATGGCGGTGCAGGCTCGAAGGGCCGAATGGCCTACTCCTGCACCTATTTTCTATGTTTCTATGTTTCTAAGACCCCCTCAATGGGGTTGAGAGGGAAATAGATCAGCGATGATTGAATGGACCAAATGGCCTCGCTCTGCTCCTAGAACCTATGAAGATGCTTCTCCCCATATCCGCTATCTTTAAGAGCCCTATCTAGGTCTCTTTTGAAAGTATCCAGAGAACCAGCCTCCACTGCCCTCTGAGGCAGAGAATTCCACACACTCACAACTCTCTGGGTGAAAAAGTTCCTCGTCTGTCAATGATATTTTCAGACAACAGATTCTATCCCATAAATCTCACATTGTCCATGGGTGATGAGTTTGAAATAGCCCGGTGGAACACGTTTTCAAAAAAATATGCAAAATAAAACGCATCGGTTTCCCAGCAAGGAACTGGGCGGTGAAATGGCTTTGCATCTGTAAGCCTTGCGGTGGAGGTTCGGAAACATCTCCGAGCAGTTTCCGCATCTTATGCATGAGATGATCCATCTGCACAGCCTGCAGTACTCCATAATTACAGCAGTGAGATGCTGGATTGATCCAAGCAGAATCAATTCTGATCAAATTACTTACAAGCAGAAACACTGCACTATCACCAGGGGTCCACCTATAAATAACACGGCCCTGTGTACAGCGATACCTCCGGTCTGCCCGCTGACGGCCACGGGCCTCATGCAAATGTCGAAAAGGTAAATTCGGAGTAAGTATTGTGAGCAATCTTGAACCCCATGTCTGAGGAAGGATGTGCCAGCCCTGGAGTGTGGCCACAGGTGGTTTACAAGAATGATCCCAGGAATGAAGATTCCAGGAATCCCAGGAATCATAACAAGAGGATTTCAGTATAAGATTAGAGAGGTTCTTCTGCAGTTGTATAGAACCATATATAATAACCATATAACAATTACAGCACGGAAACAGGCCATCTCGACCCTTCTAGTCCGTGCCGAACACATAATCTCCCCTAGTCCCATATACCTGCGCTCAGACCATAACCTTCCATTCCCTTCTCGTCCATATAACTATCCAATTTATTTTTAAATGATAAAAACGAACCTGCCTCCACCACCTTCACTGGAAGCTCATTCCACACAGCTACCACTCTCTGAGTAAAGAAGTTCCCCCTCATGTTACCCCTAAACTTCTGTCCCTTAATTCTGAAGTCATGTCCCCTTGTTTGAATCTTCCCTCATCTCAGTGGGAAAAGCTTATCCACGTCAACTCTGTCTATCCCTCTCATCATTTTAAAGACCTCTATCAAGTCCCCCCTTAACCTTCTGCGCTCTGGTAAGACCACATCTGGAGTATTGTGTACAGTTGTGGTCTCCTAATTAGACAATAGACAATAGGTGCAGGAGTAGGCCATTTGGCCCTTCGAGCCAGCACCCATGATAACAGTGAATGGCCTTGCTAGCTCGAAGGGCCGAATGGCCTACTCCTGCACCTATTGTCTATTGTCTATTTTTATTGTCTAAAAAGCTGGAGTAACTTAGCTGGTCAGACTGCATCTCTGGTGAAATCGAATAGATGACGTTTTGGGTCGAGACCCTTCTTCAGACCGAGACTCAGCGATGCTGCCTGTCCCGCTGAGTTACTCCAGCTTATTGTGTCTATCTTCGGTTCCTTCCTGCGCACTTGCTTCCCTCTTTGCTTGCCCGATAGGCAAGGCACCGCGGGCCAAAGGGGGTAGAATCTCTGTTCAAAGGCCTCTGGGAATTGAACTTAAATAAAAGGTGTTGTTGAACGGCAGATGGTACACAGCGAGCTCCCTCTGTGCATTCTCTGAGCGCTTGCCTCCACGCGCCTCAAGAACGTTGTGCGTGGGCACGGCGTGGGGTTGAGTTGCCAGTGGATGGAGATTGTTGCACATTGGAAATCAATCCGTTTTTAGAGTCATAGACTCCCACCGCAGGCTGTGGAGGCCAAGTCAGAGGATAATTTATGGCAGAGATAGATAGATTTCGTGATTAGTACGGGTGTCAGAGGTTATGGGGAGAATAGGGTTAGGAGGGTGACATAGATAGACAACAGACAGACAATCGGTGCAGGAGGAGGCCATTCGGCCCTTCGAGCCAGCACCGCCATTCAATGTGATCATTGTGGTCATGTGATCATGAGATCGGCCATGATTGAATGGCCCAATGGGCCGGATGGCCCAATTCTTCACCTATGACCTTATGATACATTGTGGAAACAGGCCCTTCGGCCCGACTTGCCCACACCGGCCAACACGTTGCCCACACCGGCTAACATGTCCCATCTGCACTCGTCCCACCTGCCTGCATTTGGTCCATATCCTTCCAAACTTGTCCTATCCTTGCATCTGGCTGACTGTTTCTTAAACGTTGGGATAGACTTTAGACTTATGAGATGCAGTGTGGAAACAGGCCCTTCGGCCCACCAAGTCCGCGCCGACCAGCGACCCCCCTACACTAGCACTATCCTATACGCCAGGGACAATTTACAATTTTTAGCTAGGCCAATTCAACGATAAAACCCTGTATGTCTTTGGAGAGTAGGAGGGAAACCGGAGCACCTGGAGAAAACCCACGCAGGTCACGGGGGAGAGCGTGCAAAGTCCGTACATACAGCACCCTTTATTAGGATCGAACCAGGGCGCAAGGCAGCGACTCTACCACTGTGCCACCTCTATAAGGCGTTGGTGAGGCCATGCTTGGAAGACTGTGTTCAGTGTCGATCAACCGGCAGGGGGAAAGCTGTAATTCATCGGTAAGGGTGCAGAGAAGATTAACAAGGATGTTGCTGGGACTCAAGGGCCTCAGCCTGAGCTACAGGGAGACGTTGAGCAGGCTGGGCTGTATTCCTTGCAACGCAGGTGGATGAGGGGTGATCTTTATACAGGTGTATAGATAGGACGAATGCACACAGAGTCTTTTACCCAGAGTAGGTGAATCAAGGACCAGAGTAAACAGGTTTACAATGAGAAGCTAAAGATTTAATCGGAACCTGAGTGACAAATTTTTCACATGTGATAGGTGTATGGAACGAGCTGGCAGAGGAGGTACAGTCATTGAGGCAGGCACCATCAAAGATCCTATAGCGGAGCAAGATAGACCACTCCTGCTAAATGCAATGGGCTGTCGTGTAGTGCGCAACGGAACGGAACGTGGGCCTTTTTTTCATCCATTTCAGTAACCCGACCCGACCCGACCCGACTCACAGTGTAATCAACGTTGCGGGGGAACAGTTTGTGTTAATAAATTTAAATTCTGAAAAAATGAGGAGAAGATTTTTTCAAAAGAACTTTTATTTTTGCGAGGATGTTTCCGTAACCGGCTTCCATCTCCGCACTAGTATCTTTGCTCCGCTACGGGATCTTTGGTGTGGAGACGGAAGCCGGTTACGGAAATGGGGCCGAAAATTACTGATGAATCTGCCCATGACTACGTCTACAAGTACTACGTCTTTTTCGTCGCGTGGACTATCTTGCTCACTATAGGGTCTTTGGGTACCATAACAGTATTTACAAGACACTTGGACAGGGATCTCGATACTGAAGGAAAGATTAAGAGAGAGCCATGGTCCAAATGCAGGCCAATGGGCTAGCTAAGAGGGGCATCGACAAGTTCAGCCAAAGGGCATGTTTTGTGCTGTTTAATGGCCCTGTCCCACTGTACGATGTAATTCAAGAGCTCTCCCGAGTTGAAAAAAAAATCAAACTCGTGGAAGCACGTAGAATGTACGTAGCGGGTACGTCGGAGCTCGGGACGTCTCTTAGCGGCTCGTAACGCTAACGGCAGGTACTCAGGAAACGTGGTAAACTCGGAAAGACTCGTGAAGATTTTTCAACATGTTGAAAAATGTCCACGAGAGCCCCGAGTACCGACGAGCGGCTATTACCATATTTCTCCGAGTTCAAATCAGAGGAAACTCGGGAGAACTCTTCAATTAGTTCGTACAGTGGGACAGCTCCATAACTGTATGACTCTTATTACTTAGAGGATTAATTTTTTTTTTGATGATCACATTTTTTTGATTAATTAACTGGGTTTAGTTTTCAATGGGAAACCCAACGTCCGTGCTTCACTGGAGGTTGTGTGCTTGTCAGAGTCACGCAGCTTAGAAACAGGCCCTCCGTGTCTATACTAGCAAGCTAATGGCATGTCGGCCTTCATAACAAGAGGAGTTGAGTGCAGGGGCAAAGAGGTCCTTCTGCAGTTGTACAGGGCCCTAGTGAGACCACACCTGGAGTATTGTGTGCAGTTCTGCTCTTCAAATTTGAGGAAGGACATTCTTGCTATTGTGGGAGTGCAGTGTAGGTTTACCAGGTTAATTCCCGGGATAGCAGGAGTGTCATATGCTGAGAGAATGGAGCGGCTGGGCTTGTACCCTCTGGAGTTTAGAAGGATGAGAAGGATCTTATTGAAACATATAAGATTATTAAGGGCTTGGACATGCTAGAGGCAGGAAACATATTCCCGATGATGGGGCAGTCCAGAACCAGGGGTCACATTTTAAGAATAAGGGGTAAGCCATTTAGAACGGAGATGAGGAAACATTTTTTCTCACAGAGAGTTGTGAGTCTGGAATTCTCTGCCTCAGTGGGCAGTGGAGACCAGTTCTCTGGATGCTTTCAAAAGAGAGTTAGATAGAGCTCTTAAAGATAGCGGAGTCAGGGGATATGGGGAGAAGGCAAGAACGGGGTACTGATTGTGGATGATCAGCCATGATCATATTGAATGGCGGTGTTGGCTCAATGGGCCGAATGGCCTACTCCTGCACCTATTGTCTATCATGTACCAATCTAAACATGATTGCCAGCAGGTTGTCCCACCTTCCCATCCACACCCCACACACTAGGGTCAAATTACAGAGGGCCATTTAACCTACAAACAACAAGTCTTTGGGATGTGGGAGGAAACCAGGGCATCCGGAGAAAATTCAACGTTCCACATTCAGAGCGGCACGGTGGTGCAGAGGTAGAGTTACTGCTTCACTGCGCCAGAGACCCAATTTCGATCCTGACTACAGGTGCTGCCTGTACGGAGTTTGTACGTTCACCCCGTGACCTGCGTGGGCTTTCACCGATATCTTCAGTTTCTTCCAACACTTCAAAGACGTATAGGTTTGTAGGTTAATTGGCTCAGTAGAGTTGTAAATTTTCCGCATTGTGAGAAAGATGGTGTTAGTGTGCGGGGATCGCTGGTCGGTGCGGACACGGTGGGCCGAAGGGCTTGTTGCCATGCTGTATCTCTAAACTAAGCTAAACTAAACTAAACTTGCCAAATCCACATGGGCAGCGCAAAAAGTTACAGCTCAATAAATTAAATAAAAGTCTAATATTAGTGCAAAATAACTCAAAGCCCTTAATGCAACCAAGGCTGTGAGTGTGTGTGTGTGTGTGTGTATGTGTGCGAGTGCGTGTGTGTGTGCGTGTGTGTATGTGTGTGTGTGTGTGTGTGTGTGTGTGTGTGTGTGTGTGTGTGTGTGTGTGTGTGTGTGTGTGTGTGTGTGTGTGTGTCTGTGCGTGTATGCATGTGCGTGAGTCTGCATATGCGTGTGTGTGCGCGCGTGTGTGCGCGTGCATGCAGTTGTGCATGTGTGTGCATGTGCATGCATGCATGTGTGTGTGAGTGCGTATGTGAGTGCATGTGTGTGCGCGTGCGTGTGTGCGTGTGTGTGTGCGTGCGTGTGCTTGTATGTGTGTGCGTGTGTGCGTTTGCGCCTGTCTGTGTCTGTGTGTGAGCGTGCACGTGCGCGTGCGTGTGTCAGTGCGTGTGTCAGTGCGTGTGTGACTGCGTGTGTGAGTGCGTGTGGCGTGCGTGTGTGTGTGAGTGCGAGCGTGTGTGAGTGTGTGTGTGCGTGCGTGTGTGAAAGAGAGAGAGGTAGAGAGAAAGAGGAAGGGTGAGAGAGTTTGTGTTGAGTTTATTGTCACGTGTACCGAGGTACAGTGAAAAGCTTTTGTTGCATGTTAACCACTCCGCGGAAAGACAATACATGATTACAATCGAGCTGTCCATTGTGTACAGATACAGGGAGGGCGGGAAGGTGTACTGATACATGATGAAAAGAATAATGTGAAAAAAGTTTAGTGCAAGGTAAAGCCAGCAAAGTCCGATCAAGGATAGTCCGAGGGTCACCAATGAGGTAGATAGTAGGTCAGCACTGCTCTCTGGTTGTGGTGGGCTGGTTCAGTTGCCTGATAACAGCTGGGAAGAAACTGTCCCTGAATATGGAGGTGTGTGTTTTCACACGTCTTGGTTTTACACCTGACTCACAGAGCTAGTCTGACTTATTCCCGGCATCCAAAGGCACGTTACGGATAACCTTGTATCTTTGAAGCCAAATACAATTACTGCTATCACCAAACAGCATCACACGCGCTTCAATCATTTCTCTGCCGATTTATCTGCACCCTTTCGCAGTCTGTTGTGGGCGTAATACACAGATAACAGACAACAGAGCAAAGTGGGACGATAAAACATGTTTTATTTTTGCCTATACGTGTTCTCCTGTGTTTAGTTTAGTTTAGAGATACAGTGCGGAAACAGGCCCTTCGGCCCACTGAGTCCGTGCTGACCAGTGATCCCCGCTCATCAACGTTATCCTACACACACACAATAGACATAGACAATAGGTGCAGGAGTAGGCCATTCGGCCCTTCGACCCAGCACCGCCATTCAATGTGATCATGGCTGAGGGACAATTTAGGGACAAACTAGGGACAATCTTACCTTCATACTAAGCCGATTAAACCACAAACCTGTACTTCTTTGGAGGGTGGGGGGAAACCGAAGATCTCAGAGAAAACCCACGTGGGAGAAACCGAAGATCTCGGAGAAAACCTACACTAACACTGCCCTACACAAGCTAGGGACAATGTTTTACATTTATACCAATCCAGCCAATTAACCTACAAACCTGTACGTCTTTAGAGTGTGGGAGGAAAACTAAGATCTCGGTGAAAACACATGCGATCACGGGGAGAACACACAAGCTCCGTACAGACAGCACCCGTAGTCGGGATCGAACCCGGGTCTCTGGCGCTGTAAGGCAGCAACTCTACCTCAACTCTACCGGCAGCAATCTCTGCCTCAGAGGCCGGTTATAAATCCGGATACTTACAAGAGAGAGCTTGATAGGGCTCTTAATGATTGCGGAGTCAGGGGATATGGGGAGAAGGCAGGAATTGATTGTTGATGATCAGCCTTGATCACATTGAATGGCGGTGCTGGCTCGAAGGGCCGAATGGCCTACTCCTGCGATTATTGACTATTGGTGCGCCACCGTGCTGTGATATTAAACAAAATAACCGGTGAATCATTGTGGCCTGGCAAGACCCATTAGAAATTCCCGCACTCAAACTTCAACCTCATAGTTCGCTTGGGCAGCTTACAACCCAGCGGTATGAAAATTGACTTCTCTGATGTCACATAACCCATGCTTTCCCTCTCTCTCCATTCCTCCCCCATCCTAGTCCTCCGACCAGTTCCCCGGTCCTTCTGATCAAATTTCACGGATTGTATGCCTCATAGTCACCTTCCCCTCAGCCAACAATGGTCCACTCTATGTAGGAAGGGACTGCAGATGCTGGTTTACATCAAAGATAGACACAAAAAGCTGCAGTAACTCAGCGGGGCAGGCAGCATCTCTGGAGAGAAGGAATGGCTGACGTTTCGGGGTCGAGACCCTTCTGTACCATTCTACATTTCCCTTGCCCATCGTCCACTTTGATCTCTCATTTTCACACCTTACCATCCATATCTCTCTGTCTCACTCTCCCGTGACTGTCAGTCTGAAGAAGGGTCTCGACCCTAAACGTCACCCATTTCTTCTCTCCAGAGATGCTGCCTGTCCCACTGAGTTACTCCAGTATTTTCTAGTTGTTTATTAACAAGTTTGCATTAACCAACCTGATCTCCTGGTGGCTCAGCACTTCAATTCCCCCTCCCATTCCGTATCCGACCTTTCTGCCCTGGGCCTCCTCCATGGCCAGAGTGAGTCCCACCGCAAATTGGAGGAGCAGCACCTAATATTTCACCTGTGTAGTTTACACCCCAGCGGTATGAACATTGACTTCTCCAATTTCAGGTAGTCCCTGCTTTCTCCTTCCATCCCCTCCCCATTCCCAGCTCTCCCACAGCCCACTGTCTCCGCCTCTTTCTTTCTTC